>NC_069500.1:920098350-920273350 GCF_027579735.1 Bombina bombina
CTCAAACTTTTATCTCTACCATAATTTTAATGAATTTTCATGTGTATATATATATATATATATATATATATATATATATAGTGATCGTTGTTAGGTGTCACCGTCTCACCGTCGCAGGGATAGGCACAGACAAAAGCTGTGGCGGAAATTTTCCAAAGTACAGGCCTTAGTGAAGGACACCAAGGTACATTTGAAATTAAAAACATTATTTTATAGTGCTTGGTGTTATTATACTGATGCAGATACCACTGATCCTATAACCAGCTCTCCTCTGTCTATACCCATGTGCCAGTGTCACTACTGTGTCATTATATAGTGCTGGGTATTATTATACTGATGCAGATACCACTGATCCTATAACCAGCCCTCATCTGGCTATACCCATATGCCAGTGTCACTACTGTCATTATATAGTGCTGGGTGTTATTATACTGATGCAGATACCACTGATCCTATAACCAGCCCTCCTCTGGCTATACCCATGAACCAGTGTCACTACTGTGTCTTTGTATAGTGCTGGGTGTTATTATACTGATGCAGATACCACTGATCCTTTAACCAGCCCTCCTCTGGCTATACCCATGAGCCATTGTCACTACTGTGTCATTATATAGTGCTGTGTGTTATTATAATGATACAGATACCACTGATCCTATAATCAGCCCTCCTCTGGCTATACACATGTGCCAGTGTCACTACTGTGTCATTATATAGCGTTGGGTGTTATTATACTGATGCAGATACCACTGGTTCTATAACCAGCCCTCCCGTGGCTATACCCATGTGCCAGTGTCACTACTGTGTCATTATATAGTGCTGGGTGTTATTATACTGATGCAGATACCACTGATCCTATAACCAGCCCTCCTCTGGCTATACCCATGTGCCAGTGTCACTACAGTGTAATTATATAGTGCTGGGTGTTATTATACTGATGCAAATACCACTGATACTATAACCAGCCCTCCTCT
This sequence comes from Bombina bombina, assembly GCF_027579735.1. Classification (NCBI taxonomy): domain Eukaryota; kingdom Metazoa; phylum Chordata; class Amphibia; order Anura; family Bombinatoridae; genus Bombina; species Bombina bombina. The sequence continues at coordinate 920,099,322 of NC_069500.1, forward strand.
GGCTATACCCATGAACCAGTGTCACTATTGTGTCTTTGTATAGAGCTGGGTGTTATTATACAGATGCAGATACCACTGACCCTATAACCAGCCCTTGTCTGGCTATACGCATGTGCCAGTGTCCCTACTGTGTCTTTGTATAGAGCTGGGTGTTATTATACAGATGCAGATACACATCCATTATTTCACTCAGACTTTATTCCATAACGTATCACCCAATATCGCTAGCAGTCTTTTGACAAGCCACTATCTTTATTCACACTACATATTTTATTTTTATTCCTATTATTTAATCAGAAAGAAAATATATACTAAGGTTGTGGCGGACACTGCAAGGGCTTGTCACGGACACCAGTGTCCGTGTACGGACACCTTGCCCATCCCTGCATCGTCGTGCCACAACCGCCAGGGTGCTGTAAAGATTGTAAATAAGTTCAGGTATTAAGCGCTCACTGGTCTTCAGCCGTCTGTGATACAACAATAAATATTTTTTGTATCACAGACGGCTGAAGAGTGAAGACCAGTGAGTGCTTAATACCTGAACACATATATATATATATATATATATATATATATATATATATATATATATATATATATATATATATATATATATATATATATATATATATATATATATATATATATATATATATATATATATATATATATATATTATAGTCCTTTGCAATTAAATATATGGTCACATACCTTTTAACCCTTATAAATATTTGTTATGAATATTTCTGACTACATTTTATCAGATAGTGTTTACATGAGTGTAACAGTTTATTTTAATGTATTTATGTTGTGTTTGGTGCAACCGTTTTTAACTCAAACCCTTTACATGAGCGTAAATCGGGATTGCGCTATTGCGATCACATTTACTTTCGAATTTTAACATGGGCACTATTTCTGTCGCATGCAAAAAGCTAAAGAAAAAAAATATCCATCGCACGCAAAATTTAGCGTGCCACTTGTAATCTAGCCCAGTGCTGCCCTAAGTCTTGCCAGGTCATCTCAAACAAAAAAATGAAAAGTATTTTTGGCAGCCTCAATAAATTGTTATATGAAGGTTAGTATTTATGTGATTGAAATAGAAGCAATTAATAAATGTGCCTGAACGGGAAAATCAATCCTTTTTTGAACAGTGAATTTTTGCAGAAAATGGAATTCATCAAAATAAAAAATAATACTTGTGTTCATAGAATTTAAGCAGCAATGTTCCTAATATATTTTTATTACTTCATGACTCACCCAAAATACAGTCTAATGTAGAAGTTTAGTGCTAGTTGTATAAGTGCACGGCCAGGTTGGAGATTGTTCATTGGTGTTTGATTTGCTCAATGATTTGTAAACTATCTACTAAAATCAACCAGATCACAGGCAGTTTACTAGTATGTAGCGGAGGGGAAACTTATGCACTCAGCATCCCTGTGATTTCCCTGCCTTGCTGATTGGCTGGAGCTCCATTTGTTTTGCAAACAATACACAAACGTTCAAACAAGAATATAAATGAAATGGCTTAAAAAATAATGGAACTGTAGGGTGAATTGCAAGTTCCTTATTCTTTCTTTTGAAAGCTTACTATTGCGGTTGAAGTTCACATTGCGCAGTCGCCTTTGTGAAATAAAACATTTACAAATTTTCATGGAACTTCAGCAAATAGCAGGTCTATGGTGAGCATTAGTATGTGCCTTAAATGAATATTATAATGGTGCATAAGTGTGCGTGATTGTTATACAGTACTCAGAAAAATATAATAATAAAAGCTCTTGTAAAAAAATACAAATTAATGAATTGGTAAACTATAGAAAAGAGTGACATATAATTATAGTTCTTGTAAGCCTATGAAAAAGCAACATTTATATCACGCAAACAATAAATCTATGATGTAATAATTTGAAAATGAAGGGATTTTTTAGGAAAAAGACCCTCTTATTACAAAATATCTTAAATAAAATGTAATTGAGCAAGAGCATGCTGTGGCGTTTCTTAACATTTTTTATATTAAATTTCCACTAGATCAATAAAGAGATTGAGTAAAAATGATGTAGGTGTTTATTAAACCATCTCTCATCCAATATTAAATATAACAAGAAATCTTAGAGGGAACAATTGAACTCTTAGTCCTACATTCAGTGCTAACAATATTACACTGAAAGTATTATAAAAATACTTGAAAATATGTATTTCTCTAATGTGTTTGGAACTGTCAAGGTTTAGAAAAAACTATGTGGCACTGAATTGCTACAAGCTTAGAGATATGGAGGTGAACAAAGAGTAGACAGCGAGGATTGTGTCCTGAGATAATGAGTATAAAAATATCCTTCATAACTCTGACTGGTTTTGCCCTTATATCAGATGACTGACCCTAAGATTACAGTGGATTTCTGCAGAAGACTTCGGAAAAAAATTAAGAAAGAAATAGTAAATCAAACATAAGATAGAAGAATAAGTAAATCATATGGATGGTGATATAGCAGATTTGAATTTTCGCAGGGCAAAAATATATCTGTCATCTATTAATCTATATATCTATACATCTATCATCTATCTATGATCTATCTATCTATCTATTATCAATCTACCTATCATCTATCTATCTTCCTCTGTTGCAAAAAATAAATGTTCTTTAAGGTGGAGCTGTTATTTTTCTATGATATGAATCTTTATTACGATTTTCACATAAACACACAAAAAAAAGATATACATACAGTAACAATAAATATGTAGCAGTAAATAAGTGCCAGTAAATATCCAATGAACAAAATCAAATCAAACGAATAAACAATTGGAGGTAATAGAACTCTACTGGTTCATCATCTCCAAAAGAGACTAAGGGCCTATCTATCAAGCTCCGAACGGAGCTTGACGGCCTGTGTTTCTGGCGAGTCTTCAGACTCGCCAGAAACAAAAGTTATGGAGCAGCGGTCACAAAGACCGCTGCTCCATAACCCTGTCCGCCTGCTCTGAGCAGGTGGACAGGAATTGCTGGAATTCAACCCGATCGAGTACGATCGGGTTGATTGACACCCCCTGCTGTCGGCCGATTGGCCACGAGTCTACAGGGGGCGGTGTTGCACCAGCAGCTCTTGTGAGCTGCTGGTGCAATGCTGAATACGGAGAGCGTATTGCTCTCCGCATTCAGCGATGTCTTGCAGACCTGATCCGCACTGTCGGATCAGGTCCGCAAGACATTTGTTAAATTGGCCTCTAAGAGGCCTATTTATCGAGCCGTCAACTGCAAATACGCTGGAATTCTGCAGCGTAATTGTGGAGAACCTGATTCCCCTTATTTATCAAAGCCTACAGACCAGCAAAAGTTGAAATATGAGATGTAACATACGATCCGCCGGTCTCAGTCCGACACAGAATGATGCTTACGTCATTACAGATGTTCCAAATGTAAATTCGGCACTATCTGACAACTTTTGCTAGTTAACAAATATATTACAGGTACGCTCGCCACTATTCCGGCCCAGCGTACCTGCTTTTCAATCCACCGCCCTGGAGGCCGCGGATGCGATAGGAATCAATGGGAGTCTGAAAGCAACGGAAGCTTATGTTCGCTGCTGCCCGATATCCCATTGATTCCTATGGGAGAATAAAAGTTATGTTTACACCTAACACCCTAACATAAGCCCCGAGTCTAAACACCCCTAATCTGCCGCCCCCTACACCGCTGCCACCTACATTATACTTATTAACCCCTAATCTGCCGCCCCCAACATCGCTGCCACCTACATTATACTTAACCCCCTAATATGAAGCCCCGCCACTGCTACCTCTACATAATGTTATTAACCCCTATCCCGCCACTCCTGGACCCCACCGCCACCTAAATAATGTTATTAATCCCTATCCCGCCACTCCCGGAGCCCACCGCAACTAAATACATTTATAATCCCCTAAACCCATGGCCTCCCACATCACTAGCACTTACTAAACCTATTAACCCCTAAACCGCCAGCCCCCCACATCACCATAAACTAAATTAACCTATTAACCCCTAAACCTAACAACCCGCTAACTTTACATTAAAATTACAACATCCCTATATTATAATAAATTTAAACTTACCTTTAGATTTAAATTAAACTATATTAAATTATTAATTAATCTACCCTAACTATTAGACTAAAAGGACATTAAACTATATTAAACTAATAATTAACCTACCCTAAATGTTATACTAAAATTACATTAAACTACAAATTAAATTAAATATATTATATAGTTAAAAACCTAACCCTACTCAAATAATTTAATTCTACAATTAAAAATTACAAAGTTACAAAAAACTAACTAAGTTATACAAAATAACAAACACTAAGTTAAAAAATAAATAAACACTAAGTTACAAAAAAAAATAAAAAAACCCTAGCCTACAATAAACTACCAATGGCCCTTAAAAGGGCCTTTTGCGGGGCATTGCCCCAAAGAAATCAGCTCTTTTACCTGTAAATAAAAAATACAAACAACCCCCCAACAGTTAAACCCACCTAAAAAACCTAAGCTCCCCATTGCCCTGAAAAGGGCATTTGGATGGGCATTGCCCTTAAAATGGCATTTAGCTCTTTTTCAAAAGCCCAAACCATAATCTAAAATTAAAACCCACCCAATAAACCCTTAAAAAAGCCTAACATTAACTCCCGAAGATCCACTTACAGTTTCTGAAGAGCCAACATCCATCCTCAATGAAGCGGCAGAAGTCCTCATCGAAGCTGGCAAAAGTCTTCATCCAAGCAGGCCGACGTCTTCATCTAACCAAGCAGAAGTCTTCATCCAGACGGCATCTACTATCTTCATCCATCCGGCGCGGAGCGGCTCCATCTTCAAGACATCCGGCGCGGAGCATCCTCTTCTTTCGATGCCTTCTTTACAATGAGGTTTGCATTTAAATGACGTCATCCAAGATGGCGTTGCTTAGATTCCGATTGGCTGATAGAATTCTATCAGCCAATCGGAATTAAGGTTGAAAAAAATCATATTGGCTGTTGCAATCAGCCAATATGATTGAGCTTTCATCCTATTAGCTGAACCAATCAGCCAATAGGATTGAGCTTGCATTCTATTGGCTATTCTATATATAATAAATATATAATATAGTTAATTTAATTTGTAGTTTAATGTAATTTTAGTATAACCGTTAGGGTAGATTAATTATTAGTTCAATATAGTTTATTGTAATTTTAGTATAATAGATAGGGTAGGTTAATTATTAGTTTAATATAGTTTAATGTAATTTTAGTATAATAGTTAGGGTAGGTTAATTATTAGTTTAATATAGTTTAATTTAAATCTAAAGGAAAGTTTTAATTTATTATAAGATAGGGATGAGTTAATATTTAATATACAATTAGTGGGTTGTTAGGTTTAGGGGTTAATAGGTTATTTTAGTTTATGGAAATGTGGGGGGCTGGCGGTTTAGGGGTTAATAGGTTTAGTAAGTGGTAGTCATGTGGGAGGCCAGAGGTTTAGGGGTTAATACATTTAGTTAGTTGCGGTGGGGTCCGGGAGCAGCAGAATAAGGGTTAATAAGTTTATTAGAGTTGCAGTGATGTCGGGGAGCAGCGGGATAGGGGTTAATAACTTTATTTAGTTGCAGGCGGGGTCCGGGAGCGGATGGATAGGGGTTAATACATTTATTAGAGTTGCGGTGGGCTACGGGAGCGGCGGGTTAGGGGTTAATACCTTTATTAAAGTTGAGGCGGGGTCGGGGAGCGGCGGCATAGGGGTTAAACAGTTTAGTATAGTGGCGGTGTTTAGTGACAGGGCATAAATAAAGCTGGGAAAAAGCCGAATAGCAGCAAGATCGATGACTGTTAGTTAACAACAGTCCGCTGCTCATCGCCCCATACTTGGTACGCGGCTTTTTGACAGTTTCTTTTATAAATAAGGAGAGCGTATTCAGGTCCGCAGCCGCAATGTTAGACGAGCGTATTGGTGCCGTTGAATGCAAGAAAGTTGACGGTTTGATAAGTAGGCCTCTAAATCACTTACAAATTATAACATATTTTTTTAGTAATCCTGTCTGGCAAGAAATATGAAGGCCACTTGCTTCAGTCTTTATTATATAACATCTTATCCAACCCATAACGGTAAACACAGTAGGAGGGAGGGGGTAGCAGCCACAGTTCTCATCTTTATCTTCCCTGATCCCCATCTGAGCAAGGTTCAGCCACCTATCCCCTCAGTGGAGCTCTTATATTTCGTTAATGTGATCGCCAATAACTAACTTAAAACTGATATTTTCATTTGTTACTCTATAAATCCATAATAAATCATTTGATGGTGAATTTTTTAGCTAAATTTAGTTACACATTTGTTGAGTTATGTAGTAGTCATGTAGTAAAGTATTTTTAGATTGGAGAAATTATGCTCATTTATTTAATAGAAATTAAGCTTTACTTTGATATTTTATACAAACACAGAAAATAGTGCTTAAAGCATGGGTGAATTGTAAAAATTATATAAAGTGTAGCACTATAACTTTTCCCACCTAGCCTATCTAAATGACTGCCTCCTTCCTAGGTAGTCAAATGTCTAGAGAAATCAATATACAAATTGTAGCTGGCGCTAAAAAAGCTGTGGGATTCAAACTGCTTATAGAAATTATATAACCCTACTAATGTAACAAATTCTAGATTTATCTTATATTTGGTTTTAGCTTTCTCAAAGAACCACTTGTAAATGTTAGAATAGGTATAGATAGCGATAAAAAGCTGTGGGATCAATCAAATTCAATAGTCTTAAACAACCTGACCCATAAAGGGACATAAATAAATAAATGAGTTCACACTACTCTGAGTAAAGGATAATCACTTAATTTATTCAAAAACAGTATAAAAGCCTTTATACATCAAATATGCAATTCCAAACTCCTAAGCAATACCTAATAAAATCAATATGTAATCCTCAATCGATCAAAAACATTAATTCCTTTTATCATTCAAACACATAGTATAGGAGAGAAACATCGATAAAAGCTCACACCCGAGAGGGCTGAAACAAGAGGTTAGAGAGCCTCCAGGTCCACTTTGTGTGCTTACACAAATCCCGGTGAATACCCCCGTGTAAGAAGGGGAAGAGGTAACCGAGGAATTAAAGGGAAAAGACACTTCACAAAGTGGGACTTTAAGACCTAAGGGTGGTTGTATACGCCTTAGAAAAGACGCTTCACTTGGCTACATATGGTTTAAATTGTGGGAACTATCTCATACAAATTTTTAAAAAAGGAAATTTTTAAAAAAAGGAGACTTTGGAAACTAAAAGTTGGAGATTAACTCTTCAGAAAAAACAACATTTTTTACACCGGTCATTGTATGCTTATACCAAAGGGAAAATCCCAATTACCTTTATTCCATACAAAGTGTCATGTATGAATATAATTAGTAATAAGGGTATAAGAGTTTAGAATTTTTAGTGTATTCAATATTGCGATTTTATACTATGTGTTTGAATGATAAAAGGAATGAATGTTTTTGATCGATTGAGGATTATATATTGATTTTATTAGGTATTGCTTAGGAGTTTGGAATTGCAGATTTGATGTATAAAGGCTTTTATACTGTTTTTGAATAAATTAAGTTATTATCCTTTACTCAGAGTAGTGTGAACTCATTTATTTATTTATGTCCCTCTATGGGTCAGGTTGTTTAAGACTATTGAATTTGATTGATCCCACAGCTTTTTACCGCTATCTATACCTATTCTAACATTTACAAGTGGTTCTTTGAGAAAGTTAAAACCAAATATCTGGTAAATCTAGAATTTGTTACAATAGTAGGGTTATATAATTTCTATAAGCAGTTTGAATCCTACAGCATTTTTAGTGCCATCTACAATTTGTATATTAAAGCATGGGTATGCAGATGGAATTTTCAATATTGGATCTTCATATTTTTATTTTATTTTATTGTTTGGTATTTAGTGCTATTTCTCTCTTTATATTGATTTTTGAAGTAATTGTGATATTGAGTAGCTAATTTGACGTTTTTAGATACGGTAGTAACAGTTTAGAGGTCTAACGTCTGCATAGTTTTATGTCCAAGCAGGTTGAATGGCTAACTAACAATGTGACATTGAAAATTTGGTTAGTTGGATAAAGTAGCGGCTGGGAAATGTGTTTGGGCAAGGAAGGTATGCAAAGAGTGTGCTCCACTAACCCATACCTACAGTAGAGGAGGTGTGTCTCTACCGATCATTCCTTTTGCTGGGTGTTGACGTCACACGCTGAATTGGAACATGGCTGAACAACAGCTGATTGTTTTAGACTTCACTCCATACTCCAGCAGTGGATTGGGACATTAAGTGCCAGTATTTTATTGAGGTTTGTGAGTAGAAGATTGTGCCTTAATTAAATTGTTGTGTGTGACATATTACACTATTGTGGGTCTTCTGTTTTTTGGCGCTTTCAGACAGGAGGAGATGTGCTGTGTGTAGGCTGTCGAACAAGCAATCGTTTGGGATATGAAGGCAGCGGCTAAGAAGTACCAAAGGATTTAAAAGTACTCACAAATCGTAGTGGAGAAAGTTTATTTATCTGAACATTTTGTGATATATACCAGTAAGACTGCTTTAGTTTGAACATTAGTGCATAGCGCTCTCCATTTTTTGGGATTTCCAACACTGCATCTCTCACGGCATGAGAATGAGGCTCCAATTGGAGCCTATGGAAGCACGCTCTTGTGAACGCAAAGCTTCCCTGCAATGCAAATGCAAGGTAGCATTCACATTGCACCCAACTTGTAATACCAGCACACATTTGTGTGCATTGTTATTACTGAGTGGACAAAATATTTTGCTTGCGTAAGTGCTGTTTTGCGCTCCACTTGTAAGCTGGCCTTTATTGAGCTAAAGGGTTAGAGGATAAACCATCATACAGAAAATAAATATTGATTTGACCGTAAGGATTGCACTTGTTATTTGACAAACATATAACCAACATGAGGGCACAAAATATATATAACAAGTCTTTTTCTGTATATCAATAGCCTTCAGCGATAATTCACAGGTTTATAAAAAGGTACTAAATAATTGAGTTTACCACATCTAACCTCTAACCCCACTTTTTCTCTTCACACATAAAATGCAAGAAAAAAAAACTTACATTGCTCATATATAAATCAGATTATTATTTTCTTATGTTCACAGAAAACATGCCAGCTATTTACAGCTTTATAGTTATACATTTTCAGTTTTGTGTTGCTAAAGTCTTCAAAACACTCTAGCTGTGAGCAAGTTAATTTAGTCATGACCAAATGAGATTTGTATGCCTCTTTTTTATAGAGGTGTCACCGATACAGTGCATTACAACCATAAACAAGATTTTAAGGCTTGAGCCAGCACTGGCAATATAAATTTTAATATATACATCAATCTCTGACTTGACTAGAATGTCTACCAAAGCTTGAAAAATTGATTTTGAAAGACATAGTCATTTTAATTGAAATCAATAATGAAAGCAGTTAATATAGCTGTACTTTTTTTCCTACAATGGGGACATCCAACTTGTTTGTATTGCATAGCAACCAAAGTAAAGCAATTTGCCCCTGAATTTCCAAGAAGAACATTTATCAGATAAAGTCCGAATAGAGTAATTCAGGTGTAGATATTTCAGACAACACTCCTAAGACTAGTAGAGAAAGGGGCCTTATAGCAGATTTAACAAGACTTCAAACTGCAGTTTAGCAACACAATTTTAATGTGCCAGTCATAATTTAATTCATATGCACTTTTCTTAAGAATGGCCATGTTGTCTTAAATATACTAAAGGAAATTACCTCTATCCATGAAAAGAGTCTTATGAAAACAATTTCAATCCATTTGAAAAGATGCCAGTGGAGTCCTACAGAAAAATAAAATGTCCCAATAATAAAAATATAAATAAATAAAAAATAAATACAATATATATCATTTTAACAACTATCCAAAATGTTTAGCTCTAAAGTATCTAGTGAAATAGGTAACTTTCTAGTTTGACATCACACCTATTATAATTATCTTCTAGAAAATCCTTTTTGTTTTTAAAAAATGGGGCTTGTATCATTTTTCATCTTATGACTCAATGTATATTTTGTTTATTAGATTATTACATTTTAACTGAAACATAATCTGTATCATTTAGTTTTAAAAAATATATTTATTTAATCACAGAAAAGTTTCCAAGAAAAATGAATAGTCTGATGCCTACAAAAAAACCTTAAAAAAACATTGCTAAATGCAATTAATGTTTAGGGTTTTGGATATAACCTACAACATTGTTTCCAGTTTTGTTCTTTTGTTGCAAAAGTTATTTTTCTTTACTACTGATATGAATTGATATTTACAATATTTACAATTTCCCTTATTTTATGTAATTATTGATATTATCAGTGACTGCATTATTGAATGTACAATTCCATTTCCTGAATTGTAGATAGTATAAGCTCCTTGTACTACGAGAGCGGATCATTGCAAACCACCGCATATAGGAAGCAGCTTCTTAAAAAAAGTCCTTTGTGTTCTTATGGGTTTAGAAAGTAGGGCAGAACACAAGACCTACCACATTAATTAAACTTGGTGTCTAACAAGTTATAAAATGTTCATTTTCACTCTGACCAGATTTGTCTATTTACAGTAAGGGCCCACATCCCCCTCTAAGATTAACAAATTCTGAGTTAATAGTTCTTATGCTGCATATTTCCAGGAACAAACTGACTTATACCTAAGGAATTCATTTCATAGGCCTTTTATTGGTTATATAGAAATGATGACCTCTTATTATGTTAATGCAAGTTTTGTTTTTTTCATTTAAAAGGGACAGTCTACACCAGAATTTTTATTGATTTAAAAGATAGATAATCCCTTTATTACCCATTCCCCAGTTTTGCATAACCAACATGTTTATATTAATAAACTTTTTACTTCTGTGATTACCTTGTATCTATGCCTCTGCAGACTGCCCCTTATTTCAGTGCTTTTGAAAGACATGCAGTTTAGCCAACCAGTGCATACTCCTAAATAACTCCACGGGAGTGAGCACAATGTTATCTACATGACACATGTGAACTAGTACTGTCTAACCGTGAAAAACTTTCAAAATGCTTTGAGCTAAGAGGCGGTTTTCAATGGTTTAGAAATCAGTTTGAGGCTACCTAGCTTTATCTTTTTCAAAAATACCACCAAGGGAACAAAGCAAATTTGATGATAAAAGTAAATTGGAAAGTTGTTAACAATTGCATGCCCTATCTGAATCATGAAAGTTTAATTTTGACTAGACTGTCCCTTTAAGCATCAAAAGTCATAGCAATTTACAATTAACAATTTCATATTGTTATAATTAAAAGTAATTTTATAATTAACTTTGCTTAATAATGTGCAAATACAAAATTGTTATAAACAATAAATATTCTGATGATCATATTCTAGTTTTCTTTGTAATTAGAGCTATGGCTGTATGAAATCCGGAAATAATCATGTTGATTAATATGTGAAATTAGCATTAGGAAGGGCATTTCGATTTTAAGAAAGGGTGTTTGAAACACTTATGTAAGCCATTAGAAAAAATACAAAATGGGTTTTCAAAAACATCAAGGCTGTTGAAAAAGAAATAATTTAAAATGTTAATGAAGTTAATTTAGAGTGAAGCCTCTTTAAAATTACTCATTTGTGAGCATCCATAGAAGTGGAAAAAGAGGCTTATATCCTACCTGGTATGTTGCCTTTTATATGTAAGTATACACGGCCACTTAATAGAATACACAGGAACATTCTTGTGAAATGCCACTCACCTGCTCTAAAACAACCAATCACACGAGATCAGGGATTATCAATCAACCCAGTCAGAGATCAATCAACTGTGACTTTAACCTGCAACCGCTGAGGCTGTGGACAGTTTATGAAGCAGTGGTATTACAATGGCTGTTTTTAATGTACATAAACAAGAATGCACTATAAGGGTTACAAAGCTGCATCAGCAGCTTCATAAATGGAGCCCATTATCTTAAAACATGTGCAGCTTGTGGGTAAAGCTAACAACTATCGCCTGCTGAATACGCTTATGGAAAATGATTTTGTTTTTGTCCCCACTACAAAAAAAAACGGCAAAGGCCTATGCACTTAAGAATTTTCTAATGTTTTTTCAATGTATTGGAAAGCCTAAATTTTGAAAACTCCATTAGAAAAACACATGCTACATTTTGCATACAAATTCTAATAGATTGGAATAAAACTAGTATCTTCAAAAGTGTATCTAAAAGAGGGATGGGGAACCTTGGCACTCCTGATGTTTCAGAACTATATTACCCATGATGCTTAGGCACTCTGGAGTCCAGTTGAGCATCATGGGAAATGTAGTTCTGAAACATCTGGAGGGCCAATGTTCCCCATCCCTAATGTAGCTTAATTTGCATACATGGTAACATAAGCAATAAATGTACAATTCAATCCCCTACCTGACTTTAAGTTGTAGTGAGACTATTTCATTATTCTAGGTCCTGAGTCAATGCAAAGCGAATAAACTATAAATGTTTGACAGGAAGCCATTTCAGCTTAAATATATTTAGGGGCACATATTTTCCACATTTGACATTTTTTGAAAATGAGTAATTGCATATCACAGTGACACTATTATTGTTCTCATATAACAAGTCAAAAGTTATTTTTTTTCGCTTGAGCGATAGTCAAGGGCCTGCTAACCTTTGCAAGTGGGATAGTGTGGGTGCAATAAATCTATCAAATGATAGAGTTTAATGTTCACAGTAAAATTCATGTAGTATATTGCTTGAGTGATAAACCAATGTTGCGCTAAGCTGATGGTGCATAACTAGTGGAGTTCTCCATGCTGTTGTATGATATACTATTTATAATGATTGTTTACTTCAGATAAAGAGTAACATTTCACAGTAGCATTTTGGACTGACACTTAAAGGAATAGACTAGTCAAAATTAAACTTTCATGAATCAGATAGAGCATTCGATTCTTTTACTTATATCCAACAGAACAAGGAAGAATAAAAATTAAAAAATGACAGGAACAGAAAAGGCACCACAGAAATGTTCCCGTCACAGCGGGTAGAACATAAGAAAAAACAATCACTTATAAGCCCAGCTTGTGGGGCATGGCCACAGATATCTACAGTACGTGTTGAATTCATAGCAAATAAAAAATAAAACATGATTATGCCCGTTCCTGCAGTTTTATCCAAATCTGTTGGATGGTTTTTAACTTTTTTAAACAAAACAAAACCCCTCATTCAAAACACCAATCAAGACAACGACAAAACAACAACCCACAAAACAAAAACAAAGACAAAAAAAAAAAAAGTGGGGAGGGAGAAGATGACTGGAGACGTTAAGTTACCATAAACCCATCAGAACTAGATCTGAGTTCCTGAATGGGAAGATTAAAAGACCAACTTCATTAAGAGGAAAGGTTTTAATAAATACTGACCATTTCAGAAAAAAAAAATCTTTTTTTTTTTTCATTTCTATGTCGCATTCGTCATTTAGATTGGTATTGGTCTGTTCTAGAATACATTGTTTCTTCAAGCAATTCTTAATCTCCGGTATACTAGGGATCATTTTCTCTTTCCATTTTTTAAAGATTAGATATCTAGTTGCTAGTATGGTCATATTAATAATTTTATTATTAACATGCAGGTGCTTCAAATCTGTAAAGAGAAACACAATATGTACTAATGATAGAACCAGAGGAGAGATCACCAATGTTTTATTGAGCCAAAGACGTCTGATTCTTGGACAATCCCAAATCATATGCACAAGATTGACTGAAGGAAGCAAGCATTTTGAATACTTGTTAAAATTAGGATTCCCGCACCTAGAGCCTTTGTCCGGCGTATAGTAGGTCATAAAAAGTTATTTAATATCTGATTCTCTCCATGAAGAGGAGGGTAACTTGCATGACTTCTGAAATAGAGAATTGAATAAGACTGGTATCCACATTACTTTGCAATGTCGCTGCAGGCCCATTTGGAAGAAATCTTTTCCAGATTAAGAGAACCCTTAAGGGAATTTAGGCTTTGATAACACGTGGAACCTGACATGTGTCCATTTTTAACTAAAACCAGCCAATTCTCTAAACTCCCCAGGGACCAGTCCCGACCAAAATCGTTTGTTAATTTAAGTACAAAATGTCTTGCTTGTAAATAAGCGAAAAAGTCCTTTTGGGAGAGGTTGAATTCTCCCCTAAGGGAGTCGAAGGTTTTAACACATCTCCTGTACTTATCCAACAAGAGGGAGACATTATCGAGACCCAGGTTATGCCACCTCTGAAAAAAGTGCCGACTGCAGTCCCGTTTGAAATTGGGGGGACATGTATTTAGAAACCCTGTCCTCTAGAGCTAGAAGTTTACAAATCCTCCTCCAGGCCTGTAACAGGTTAACAATGGATCTAAGTTTTTTTCACCTTGCGAGGTATTAAACTAAAGTTACAATGAATTTGTGCTACAGGAAGAAATGGATAAGTTGTGTTTTTATCTAGCTCATTGTCTGTGACAAGGAGGCCTACTTATCAAGCCGTCAACTTACTTGCATACGACGGCACCAATACGCTCGCCTAAGATCACCTAAAATTGCTGCCGCGGACCTGAATACATTCTCCAAAAAGTTACCAAAAAAGCTGTCAAAAAGCTGCGCATCAAGTACAGGGCGATGAGCAGCGGACTGTTAACTCACAGTCATCGATCTCGCTGCTCTTCAGCTTTTTCCCAGCTTAATTGGTATACTGTCAATAAACACCCACACTATACTATACTGTTTTACCCCAATCCCGCTGCTCACGGACCCCACTACAACTAAATAAAGTTATTAAACCCTAAACCGCTGCTCCCGGAGCCCACCGCCACTCTAATAAACTTATTAACCCCTTTCCTGCCGCTCCCGCAGCCCACCACCACCTACATTATGTTATTAACCCTTAATATGCAGTCCCCAACGTCGCCACCACTATATTACTTTTATTAACCCCTAAACCTAAGTCTAACCCTAACACCCCCTAATTGAAATATAATTTAAATAAATCTAAATAAAATTACTATTACCTAAATTATTCCTATTTAAAACTAAATACTTACCTGTAAAATAAACCCTAAGATAGCTACAATATAACTAATAGTTACATTGTAGCTAGCTTAGGGTTTTTTTTTATTTTACAGGCAAGTTTGTACTTATTTTAACTAGGTAGAGTAGTTACTAAATAGTTATTAACTATTTACTAACTACCTAGCTAAAATAAATACAAATTTACCTGTAAAATAAAACCTAACTTAAAGGGACAGTCAACACCAAATTTTTTGTTGTTTTAAAATATAGATAATCCCTTTATTACCCATTCCCCAGTTTTGCATAACCAACACTGTTATATTAAATATACTTTTTACCTCTTTGATTAACTTGTATCTAAGCATCTTCTGACAGCCCCCTGATCACATGACATTTTATTTATTATCTATTGACTTTCAGTTTAGCCAATTAGTGCAGTGTCTGCCACAATCCACGGGCGTGCTCACAATGTTATCTATAGGGTTTACCTGAACTAGCTCTCCCCTGCTGTGAAAAGCAAATACAAAAGCATGTGATTAGAGGCGGCCTTCAAAGGCTTAGAAATTATCATATGAGCCTTTCTAGGTCTAGCTTTCAACTAAGAATACCAAAAGAACAAAGCAAAATTGGTAATAAAAGTAAATTGGAAAGTTGTTTAAAATTACATGCCCTATTTGAAACAAGTTTTTTTGGACTTAACTGTCCCTTTAAGTTACACTAACACCTAACACTACACTATAATGAAATAAACTACCTATATCAAATACAAATAACTAAATTAAATACAATTATCTAAAGCACAACCCCCCCCCCCACTAAATTACAGAAAATAAAAAACAAATAAGATATTTAAACTAATTACACCTAATCTAATAGCCCTATAAAAAAAAAAAACAAAAAAAAAACCTAGCCTAAACTAAACTACCAATAGCCCTTAAAAGGGCCTTTTGCTGGGGGATTGACCAAAAGTAATCAGCTCTTTTACCTATAAAAAAATACAAACAACCCCCCCCCCCAACAGTAAAACCCACCACCCACACAACCAACCCCCCAAATAAAATACTAACTAAAAAAACCTAAGCTCCCCATTGCCCTGAAAAGGGCATTTGGATGGGCATTGCCCTTAAAAGGGCAGTTAGCTCTTTTTGCAGTCCCTAACTCTAACCTAAAAATAAAACCCCCCAATACACCCTTAAAAAAACCTAACACTAACCCCCTGAATATCGACTTACTGTTCTGAAGACTGGGCATCCATCCTTAAGGAAGCGGCAGAAGTCTTCATCCAACTGGGCAAAAGTCCTCAAAGTCGGGAGAAGTCTTCATCCAAGCCGGGCGAAGTGGTCCTACAGACGGGCAGAAGTCTTCATCCAGACGGCATCTTCTATCTTCATCCATCCGGCACGTAGCAGCTCCATCTTCAAGACATCCGACGGGGAGCATCCTCTTCATCCGACGACTAAAGCTAAATGAAGGTACCTTTAATTGACGTTATCCAAGATGGCGTCCCTTAGATTCCGATTGGCTGTAAGAATACTATCAGCCAATCGGAATTAAGGTAGAAAAAAATCCTATTGGCTGATGCAATCATTGGAACAGCCAATAGAATGCAAGCTCAATCCTATTGGCTGATTGGATCAACCAATAGGATATTTTCTATCTTAATTCTGATTGGCTGATAGAATTCTATCAGCCAATCGGAATCTATGGGACACCATCTTGGATGACATCACTTAAAGGTACCTTCATTCAGCTTTAGTCATCGGATGAAGAGGATGCTCTGCGTCGGATGTCTTGAAGATGTAGCCGCTCCACATTGGATGGATGAAGATAGAAGATGCCGTCTGGATGAAGACTTCTGCCCGTCTGGAGGACCACTTCGCCCTGCTTGGATGAAGACTTCTCCCAGCTTTGTTGAGCACTTCTGCCTGGTTGGATGAAGACTTCTGCCGCTTGTTAAGGATGGATGTCGGATCTTCAGAACAGTAAGTCGATCTTCAGGGGGTGAGTGTTAGGTTTTTTTAAGGGTGTATTGGGTGGGTTTTATTTTTAGGTTAGGGTTTGGGCCTGCAATAGAGCTAAATGCCCTTTTAAGGGCAATGCCCATCCAAATGCCCTTTTCAGGGCAATGGGGAGCTTAGGTTTTTTAGTTAGTATTTTATTTGGGGGGGTTGGTTGTGTGGGTGGTGGGTTTTACTGTTGAGGGGGTTGTTTGTATTTTTTTTTACAGGTAAAAGCTGATTACTTTGGGGCAATGCCCAGCAAAAGTCCCTTTTAAGGGCTATTGGTAGTTTATTGTAGGCTAGGGTTTTTTTATTTTGGGGGGGGCTTTTTTATTTTGATAGGGCTATTCGATTAGGTGAAATTAGTTTAAATATCTTGTAATTTGCTTTTTATTTTCTGTAATTTAGTGGGGTGGGTTGTGCTTTAGATAATAGTTTTTAATTTAGGTAATTTATTTAATTATAGTGTAGTGTTAGGTGTTATTGTAACTTAGTTTAGGTTTTATTTTACATGTAAATTTGTATTTATTTTAGCTAGGTTGTTATTAAATAGTTAATAACTATTTAGTAACTATTCTACCTAGTTAAAATAAATACAAACTTGCCTGTGAAATAAAAATAAACCCTAAGCTAGATACAATGTAACTATTAGTTATATTGTAGCTAGCTTAGGGTTTATTTTATAGGTAAGTATTTAGTTTTAAATAGGAATAATTTAGGTAATGATAGTAATTTTATTTAGATTTATTTAAATTATATTTCAATTAGGGGGAGTTAGGGTTAGGGTTAGACTTAGGTTTAGGGGTTAATAAATGTAATATAGTGGCAGCGACGTTGGGGACGGCAGATTAGGGGTTAATAAGTATAATGTAGGTGGCGGCGGTGTAGGGGGCGGCAGATTAGGGGCTAATAACACAATGTAGGTGGCGCCAGTGTAGGGGGGGCAGATTAGGGGTATTTAGACTCGGGTTACATATTAGGGTGTTAAGTGTAAACATAACTTTTATTCTCCCATAGGAATCAATGGGATATCGGGCAGCAGCGATCATGAGCTTTGCTGCTTTCAGACTCCCATTGATTCATATGGCATCCGCCGCCTCCGTGGATTGAAACCCAGGTACGCTGGGCTGGAATAGTGGCAAGCGTACCTGGTAGATATTTGTTAACTAGCAAAAGTAGTCAGTGCCGAATTTGCATTCAGAACATCTGTAATGTCGTAAGCATCGACCTGTATCGGACTGAGACCGGCGGATCGTATGATACGTCACAAAATTCTACTTTTGCCGGTCTGTAGGGTTTGATAACTAAGGGGAATCAAGCTCTCCACAATTACGCTGCAGAATTCCAGCGTATTTGCGGTTGACGGCTTGATAAGAAGGGGCCAAGATCTCTGGAGAAAATCCAATCAGTTACTATGCGCGCAAGGAAAACTTAATTGTAAAGTTGAAGGTCTGGCAGAGCGAGACCCCTGTATTTCCTAGGAAGAGAAAGTTTGGGTAATGAGATTCTAGGTTTTTTATTCTGCCAAATGAAGCCTCTTTATGCAGTGTTGAATAGCCTGATATCTTTCCCCTTCAGAATCAAAGAGATGTTTTGGAGAACATATACAATTTTGGGGAGGAGAATCATCTTATACAGGGCAATACGACCTGAGATAGAGAGAGGGAGATTTTTCCAGTTGTTCAAGCTTTTTTAAAGGGACAGTCAAGTCCAAAAAAAAACTCTCATGTTTCAAATAGGGCATGTAATTTTAAACAGCTTTCCAATTTACTTTTATCACCAATTTTGCTTTGTTCTCTTGGTATTCTTAGTTGAAAGCTAAACTTAGGAGGTTCAGATGCTAATTTCTTAGACCTTGAATTTCGCCTGTAATCTAAATGCATTTTGATAGTTTTTCACCACTAGAAGGCATTAGTTCACGTGTTTCATATAGATAACATTGAGCTCATGCACATTAATTTACCATGGAGACAGCTCTGATTGGCTAAACTGCAAGTCTGTCAAAAGAACTGAAATAAGGGGGCAGTCTGCTGAGGCTTAGATACAAGGTAATTACAGAGGTAAAACGTGTATAATTATAACTGTGTTGGTTATGCAAAACTGGGGAATTGGTAATTAAGGGATTATCTATCTTTTAAAACAACAAAAATTCTGGTGTTGACTGTCCCTTTACCTTTGCTCAGTACCGGGAGAATATTAGAGCTTTACCACCCATCAGGATTAGAAGAGATTGACATGCCTAAGTACTTAAATGAATCAAATACTACCCTGAAAGGTAAGTTCGTGGGTGATTCTTTAGTTTGCTTAATCCACATTAACTCAGTTTTTGAAGTATTTACCCTATATCCTGAGAAATATCCAAATTGATCAATAATTGAAAGGAGCTTTGGTATGTTGATTCTAGTGTTTGTGGTATAAATAAGAATGTAATTGGCGTAAAGAGCTATTTTAAGCTACTTCTTGTCTATCTTGATACCTTCCATTTGCTGTCTAATTAAAATAGCAAGGGGTTCGATAGCTACATCAAAAAGAAGGGGAGAAAAAGGGCACCTCTGTTGAGTTTCTCTTCTTAGCACTATATCTGCAGAAACCATGCCATTTACTACCAACTTAGTGCATGTCTTGTTAAAGAAGTTATCAATGAACTTGAGGAACTTACCTCTAAGGCCAAAACGAGAAAGAGAAAATAATAAATGGTCATAATGAAATAATTGCTAAGTCAGGGCTGTCCTCCCCCCCTCAACAGCCCATCTTCTCCAGAGTTTTGTAATAATCTATAGTAACAAAGATTCCCTTATTTTTGCTGTGGAGTTCTGCTTAATCAAAAATACCTGCTTGGTTTTTATGGATGATGCTAGGAAGGGATTGTAACCTTTGCACTAGGATAGAGATAAGTAGTTTATAGTCCATGTTCAAGAGAGCTATAGTTCTATAAGCCTCTTTTAACAGGGTCCTTCCCTTGCTTTAGAATAAGGTAAGTGTAAGAAGCATAAAAACTGGGTGAAACCTGGTTGCACTCAATATACATGTAATTATAAAGCATAGTTAGATGTGGGACAATAAGTGGAGACAGTATCTTGTAAAACTCATTGGGTAGGGCATCGGGGCCTGGGGCTTATTTTAAGAAAGGTTCTGAATAGCTCTAGATACTTCTAACTCAGAAATGGGAGAGTTCAGGGTTTCGGTTAAGTCAGGTGTTAAGGTTGGATGAGTGATTTTACTCCAAAAATCCTCCCGCTCACCTTCATTTGAAATTTTAAGAGAATACAGATCTTGATAATATTCTGTGAAAACCTTTAAGACCTCTTAAGGAATCGATCAAAGATGAACCTTTATCCCTGTTGACTACATTCGCAAAACTTTTCCCTGCTTTGTTACTATATCTAAATAATTTGGCCTTAAGTTTCAGGTCTTTCTGGGTAGCCCTATAAATAAGGAAAGTATCCCTTTCCTTCTTTGCTCAAGTATATCTTGCCCAGCCCTCTGGTGTTCTCTCTAATAGATAACGGTTATACTAGTTGGATACTGACTTCAGAACTTGTTTTTCTCTCAATTTAAAATTCTTTGTCCTGTAAATACTATAAGCTAGGATCTCCCCCTAAGAACCACTTTTGCGGCCTCCCAAAAGACAACAGGTTTATTTATATACTCCTGGTTTAAATGAACATAATCCTCATACTTAATTTTAAGCCAGTTTTTAACCTAAAATCTGATGACAGATATGTAGGAAAATGGAACCACTGATTTTTAGAAACAGGGTCATTAAACTGAAAGTCAAGAAATATAGGAACATGATCAGAGATGCAGATGGGAAAAATTCCTGAAATAACTCATTTTACACAATCTTTCATCTAAAAGAAATAAGTCAATTCTGGAGAGAGTCTTGTGTGCCTCGGAGAGGCAAGTGAAATCTCTGATATCAAGGTTTTGTGATCTCCATATGTCCCTAACCCTAAAGTTCCTAAAAATCCTAACAAAGATATTTTATTCTAGATTATCTCTTTTGGTCTTAAGGGAGGAGGAATTCTGCCTGTCTATCTAGAAGATATTGTGGTGCCATGTTAAAATCTCCCCCGAATATCAGATAACCCTCTGCATATGAAAATATTTTAGCCTGTAGTGATTTACAGAAAACTGGATTGAACACATTCAGCGCATAAACATTACACAGTGTGTATAATGTTTTGGCCACTTTAATTTTTATCATTAT
Source organism: Bombina bombina (assembly GCF_027579735.1). NCBI lineage: Eukaryota > Metazoa > Chordata > Amphibia > Anura > Bombinatoridae > Bombina > Bombina bombina. The sequence continues at coordinate 920,120,580 of NC_069500.1, forward strand.
AAATCTCCCCTCTGGTCTGTGTTAATATGTAAAACTTCATAGTTTATCTTTTTCCCTATAAGGATCGCGACACCTCCTTTCCTTTCTTCCTTAACCCATGCACATTTAAGCTTAAAACTTCCTCTAGTTTTAAGCAGGCAATTTTAAGCAACTTTCTAATTTACACCTATTATCAATTTTTCTTTGTTTTCTTGCGAGCTTTATTTGAAAAAGAAGTAATGTGTGCATAGGAGCTGGCCATTTTTGGTTCAGAACCTGGGTAGCGCTTTCTGATTGGTGTCTAAATGTAGCCACCAATCAACAAGCACTACCCAGGTTCTGAACCAAAATGGGGCTGGCTCCTAAGCTTCCATTCAAATTAAGATACTAAGAGAACGAAGAAAAATTGATAATAGGAGTTAATTAGAAAATTGCTTAAAATTGCCTGCTCTATCTGAATCATGAACGGTTCATTTTGACAAGTCTATGGGGGGTAGTTATCAAGCCGTCTACTTTTCTGGCTTCGCCGGCCCAATACGCACGCCTAAGCTCGCCTCACATCGCCGCCGCGGACCTGAAAAAATACGCCTAAGTTATCAAATAAAGCTGTCAAAAAGCCGCAGGGCGATGAGCAGCGGACTGTGACAGTTATCACTCATCCGATCTCGCTGCCCTTCGGCTTTTTCCCAGCTTTATTGCTAGCCTGTCACTAAGCACTCACACTAAACTACACTGTTCTATCCCTATACCGGCGCCCCTGGAGCCCCCCGCAAATCAATAAAGTTACTAACCCCTAAACCGCCGCTCCTAGACCCCGTCGCAACTCTTATAAATGTATTAACCCCTAAACCACCGCTCCTAGACCCTGCCGCAACTCTTATAAATGTATTAACCCCTAAACCGCCGCTCCCGGACACCGCTGCCACCTACAGTATACCTAGTAACCCCTATCCTGCCCCCCCTACACCGTTGCCCTCTATTATAAAGTTATTAACCCCTATCCTGCTGATCCCGCACCTCTCCGCAACTAAATAAATAGTTTAACCCCTAAACCGCCGCTCCCTGAACCCGCCGCAACCTATATTAAACCTATTAACTCCTATCCTGCCCCCCCTACACCGTCGTCACCTATAATAAATTTATTAACCCCTATCCTGCCCCCCACTACGCCGCCGCCACTGTAATAAAATTATTAACCCCTAAACCTAAGTCTAACACTAACCCTAACACCCCCCTTACTTAAATATTAATTAAATAAATCTAAATAATATTTTTATTATTAACTAAATGAATCCTATTTAAAACTAAATACTTACCTATAAAAGAAATCTTCCATCCGATGAAGTCATCATCCAGGCGGCGCTGAAGAAAAGTCTTCGATCCGGCCGATGTCATCTTCAAAGAGGCGCTGAAGAGGTCTTCTATCCGGGTGATGTCATCTTCCAAGCCGGGTCTTGAATCTTCCTTCCGCCGACGCGGAACCTCCTTCTTCACCGACGGAGTACGACGAATGAAGGCTCCTTTAAGGGACGTCATCCAAGATGGCGTCCCCTCAATTCCGATTGGCTGATAGGATTCTACCAGCCAATCGGAATTAAGGTAGGAAAAATCTGATTGGCTGATGGAATCAGCCAATCAGATTGAGCTCGCATTCTATTGGCTGAGCCGTCATTCGTCGTAGTCCGTCGGTGAAGAAGGAGGTTCCGCGTCGGCGGAAGGAAGATTCAAGACCCGGCTTGGAAGATGACTTCGCCCGGATAGAAGACCTCTTCAGCACCTCTTTGAAGATGACATCGGCCGGATCGAAGACTTTTCTTCAGCGCCGCCTGGATGATGACTTCATCGGATGGAAGATTTCTTCAGCGCCGCTTGGAGGATTAACTTCTTCCGCTCCAGATGTCCACTTCGGTTCCATCGCTGCTCGGCTGAGTAAAGACAAGATAGGATGATCTTCAGGGGATTAGTGTTAGGTTTTTGTAAGGGGGGTTTGGGTTAGATTAGGGGTATGTGGGTGGTGGGTTTTAATGTTGGGGGGGTTGTATTTTTCTTTTACAGGCAAAAGAGCTGTTTTCTTTGGGGCATGCCCCCACAAATGGCCCTTTTAAGGGCTGGTAAGGTAAAAGAGCTTTGAACTTTATTTAATTTAGAATAGGGTAGGGCATTTTTTTATTTCGGGGGGGTTTGTTATTTTATTAGGGGGCTTAGATTAGGTGTAAGTAGCTTAAAATTGTTGTAATATTTTTAACATGTTTGTAACTTATTTTTTCATTTTTTGTAACTTAGCTTTTTTTATTTTTTGTACTTTAGTTAGTTTATGTAATTGTATTTAATTGTAGTTATTTGTAGGTAGTTTAATTAATTTAATGATAGTGTAGTGTTAGGTTTAATTGTAACTTAGGTTAGGATTTATTTTACAGGTAATTTTGTATTTCTTTTAGCTAGGTAGTTATTAAATAGTTAATAACTATTTAATAACTATTCTAACTAGCTAAAATAAATACAAAGTTAACTGTAAAATAAATATAAATCCTAAAATAGCTACAATGTAATTATTAATTACATTGTAGCTATCTTAGGGTTTATTTTACAGGTAAGTATTTATTTTTAAATAGGAATAATTTATTAAAGTATAGTGTAGTGTTAGGTGTAATTGTAACTTAGGTTAGGATTTATTTTACAGGTGCATTTCTCTTTATTTTAGCTAGGTAAGCTATTAAATAGTTAATAACTATTTAACCCTTTAAGGACACAGCTTTCAGTTTGCTCAATTGTTTTATGACGGAAAAATTCCGTCATATGTCCTTAAGAGGTTAATAGCTATTGTACCTGGTTAAAATAAATTGAAAGGTACCTGTAAAAAAAATCCTAAGATAGCTAGAATATAATTATTATTTATATTGTAGCTATATTAGGGTTTATTTTAAAGGTAAGTATTTAGTTTTAAATAGGATTCATTTAGTTAATAAGAGTTAATTTATTTAGATTTATTTAATTAATATTTAAGTAAGGGGGGCGTTAGGGTTAGGGTTAGACTTAGGTTTAGGGGTTAATAATTTTATTACAGTGGCGGCGGTGTAGTGGGGAGCAGGATAGGGGTTAATAAATTTATTATAGGTGGCGACGGTGTAGGGGGGCAGATTAGGGGTTATTAAATGTATTATAGGTGGCGACGGTGTAGGGGGGGCAGGATAGGGGTTAATACATTTAATATAGGTTGCGGCGGGTTCAGGGAGCGGCGGTTTAGGGGTTAATACATTTACAGGGAGTGCAGAATTATTAGGCAAGTTGTATTTTTGAGGATTAATTTTATTATTGAACAACAACCATGTTCTCAATGAACCCAAAAAACTCATTAATATCAAAGCTGAATAGTTTTGGAAGTAGTTTTTAGTTTGTTTTTAGTTATAGCTATTTTAGGGGGATATCTGTGTGTGCAGGTGACTATTACTGTGCATAATTATTAAGCAACTTAACAAAAAACAAATATTTACCCATTTCAATTATTTATTTTTACCAGTGAAACCAATATAACATCTCAACATTCACAAATATACATTTCTGACATTCAAAAACAAAACAAAAACAAATCAGTGACCAATATAGCCACCTTTCTTTGCAAGGACACTCAAAAGCCTGCCATCCATGGATTCTGTCAGTGTTTTGATCTGTTCACCATCAACATTGCGTGCAGCAGCAACCACAGCCTCCCAGACACTGTTCAGAGAGGTGTACTGTTTTCCCTCCTTGTAAATCTCACATTTGATAATGGACCACAGGTTCTCAATGGGGTTCAGATCAGGTGAACAAGGAGGCCATGTCATTAGATTTTCTTCTTTTATACCCTTTCTTGCCAGCCACGCTGTGGAGTACTTGGACGCGTGTGATGGAGCATTGTCCTGCATGAAAATCATGTTTTTCTTGAAGGATGCACACTTTTTCCTGTACCACTGCTTGAAGAAGGTGTCTTCCAGAAACTGGCAGTAGGACTGGGAGTTGAGCTTGACTCCATCCTCAACCCGAAAAGGCCCCACAAGCTCATCTTTGATGATACCAGCCCAAACCAGTACTCCACCTCCACCTTGCTGGCGTCTGAGTCAGACTGGAGCTCTCTGCCCTTTACCAATCCAGCCACGGGCCCATCCATCTGGCCCATCAAGACTCACTCTCATTTCATCAGTCCATAAAACCTTAGAAAAATCAGTCTTGAGATATTTCTTGGCCCAGTCTTGACGTTTCAGCTTGTGTGTCTTGTTCAGTGGTGGTCGTCTTTCAGCCTTTCTTACCTTGGCCATGTCTCTGAGTATTGCACACCTTGTGCTTTTGGGCACTCCAGTGATGTTGCAGCTCTGAAATATGGCCAAACTGGTGGCAAGTGGCATCTTGGCAGCTGCACGCTTGACTTTTCTCAGTTCATGGGCAGTTATTTTGCGCCTTGGTTTTTCCACACGCTTCTTGCGACCCTGTTGACTATTTTGAATGAAACGCTTGATTGTTCGATGATCACGCTTCAGAAGCTTTGCAATTTTAAGAGTGCTGCATCCCTCTGCAAGATATCTCACTATTTTTGACTTTTCTGAACCTGTCAAGTCCTTCTTTTGACCCATTTTGCCAAAGGAAAGGAAGTTGCCTAATAATTATGCACACCTGATATAGGGTGTTGATGTCATTAGACCACACCCCTTCTCTATACAGCGATGCACATCACCTAATATGCTTAATTGGTAGTAGGCTTTCGAGCCTATTCAGCTTGGAGTAAGACAACATGCATAAAGAGGATGATGTGGTCAAAATACTCATTTGCCTAATAATTCTGCACTCCCTGTATTATAGTTGCGGTGGGCTCCGGGAGCGGCGGTTTAGGGGGTAATAACTTTATTTAGTTGCGGCGGTGTTAGGGGGACAGATTAGTGGTGTTTAGACTCGGGGTACATGTTAGGGTGTTAGGTGTAGACAGCTCCCATAGAAATCAATGGGATGTCGGGCAGCAGCGAACATGTACTTTCGCTATAGTCAGACTCCCATTGATTCCTATGGGATCCGCCGCCTCCAGGGGTGGCGGTTTGAAAACCAGGTACGCTGGGCCGTAAAAGTGCCGAGCGTACCTGCTAGTTTTTTGATAACTAGCAAAAGTAGTGAGAATGTGCCGCACTTGTGTGCGGAACATCTGGAGTGACGTAAGAATCGATCTGTGTCGGACTGAGTCCGGCGGATCGAAGCTTACGTCACAAAATTCTACTTTTGCTGGTTTGAGCCTTTGATAACTAAGGCGTATCAGCCTCGCCACAAATACGCTGCGGAATTCCAGCGTATTTGAGGTTGACGGCTTGATAACTAGGCCCCTATGCCTTTAACTCCCCACTTCTAATACGAGCACAGAGAGCATGCTGATAGCATTCCCTGTGAGTATCCAATAAAACTATATGGCACACTAAAAAGGTTTTAGCCACGTTAAGATGCTCTGTTTAAATTTTTTAAACACCTTATTAAATCCATTTATAAAACCAGATTGTTTTTATTCTTAGCGTGAGGCTAAGCACAAAATAACACACAGTGTAATAATAAAAAGCTCTCATTTTATAATTAATTGAAAGTTTGTTTATAACTATCGCCTAGATTTAGAGCTCTGCGTTAGCCGTCAAAACCAGCGTTAGGAGGTCCTAACGCTGGTTTTGGCCTACCGCTGGTATTTAGAGTCTTGTAGGTAAGGGTCTAACGCTCACTTTCCAGCCGTGACTTTTCCATACCGCAGATCCCCTTACATCAATTGCGTATCCTATCTTTTCAATGGGATCTTTCAAACGCTGGTATTTAGAGTCTTGGCTGAAGTGAGCGTTAGAACTCTAACGACAAGACTCCAGCCGCAGAGAAAAGCCAGGAGTTAAGAGCTTTATGGGCTAACACCGGTTCATAAAGCTCTTAACTACTGTGCTCTAAAGTACACTAACACCCATAAACTACCTATGTACCCCTAAACCGAGGCCCCCCCACATCACCGCCACTCTATTAAATTTTTTTAACCCCTAATCTGCCGACCGCACACCACCGCCACCTACATTATCCCTATGTACCCCTAATCTGCTGCCCCTAACATCGCCGACCCCTACATAATATTTATTACCCCCTAATCTGCCCCCCAATGTCGCCGCTACCTACCTACACTTATTAACCCCTAATCTGCCGACCGGACTTCACCGCTACTATAATAAATGTATTAACCCCTAATCCGCCTCACTCCCGACTCAAAAACCCTATAATAAATTTAAATAACCCCTAATCTGCCCTCCCTAACATCGCCGACACCTAACTTCAAGTATTAACCCCTAATCTGCCGACCAGACCTCGCCGCTACTCTAATAAATGTGTTAACCCCTAAAGCTAAGTCTAACCCTAACACTAACACCCCCTAAGTTAAATATAATTATTATCTAACAAAATAAATTAACTCTTATTAAATAAATTATTCCTATTTAAAGCTAAATACTTACCTGTAAAATAAATCCTAATATAGCTACAATATAACGAATAATTCTATTGTAGCTATTTTAGGATTAATATTTATTTTACAGGCAACTTAGTATTTATTTTAACTAGGTACAATAGCTATTAAATAGTTAATAACTATTTAATAGCTACCTAGTTAAAATAATTACAAAATTATCTGTAAAATAAATCCTAACCTAAGTTACAATTAAACCTAACACTACACTATCAATAAATTAATTAACTAAACTATCTACAATTATCTACAATTAAATCAACTAAACTAAATTACAAAAAAAACAAACACTAAATTAAAAAAAAAAAACACTAAATTACAAAAAATAAAAAAAGATTACATGAATTTTAAACTAATTACACCTACTCTAAGCACCCTAAAAAAATAACAAATCCCCCAAAATAAAAAAATGCCCTACCCTATTCTAAAATAAAAATTAAACAGCTCTTTTACCTTACCTTAAACAGCTCTTTTGCATTTAAATAAACATACAATACCCCCCCCCAACATTACAACCCACCACCCACATACCCCTAATCTAACCCAAACCCCCCTTAAAAAACCTAACACTAAGCCCCTGAAGATCTTCCTACCTTATCTTCACCATGCCGGGTATCACCGATCCGTCCAGAAGAGGGTCCGAAGTCTTCATCCTATCCGGCAAGAAGAGGTCCAGAAGAAGGTCCGAAGTCTTCATCCTATCCGGCAAGAAGAGGGCATCCGGACCGGTAGACAATTTCATCCAAGCGGCATTTTCTATCTTCTTCCATCCGGCGTGGAGCGGGACCATCTTGAAGCAGCCAACGCGGATCCATCCTCTTCTTCCAGCAACTCCCGACGACTGAAGGTTCCTTTAAGCGACGTCATCCAAGATGGCGTCCCTCGAATTCCGAATGGCTGATAGGATTCTATCAGCCAATCGGAATTAAGGTAGGAAAAATCTGATTGGCTGATTGAATCAGCCAAACAGATTCAAGTTCAATCCGATTGGCTGATCCAATCAGCCAATCAGATTGAGCTCGCATTCTATTGGCTGATCGGAACAGCCAATAGAATGCAAGCTCAATCTGATTGGCTGATTGGATCAGCCAATCCGATTGAACTTGAATCTGATTGGCTGATTGAGAGCCGTAAGAGTCATAGGGTAGTGTCATAAGGGGTGTGTCAGTGCCCTGTAACCATAGTAACAATATAAAAACTATCGAGATCAATAGAAATCTGATAAAAATATTTATGTTTTATAGGCTATTGTGTCTTTTTTTTTTTTTAATATCTTTTTTATTGATTCCAGCAAATAAAATAAACACATATCAGGATACATTTCATTTAGCCCCACCGGCATTCATGTATGAATTAGTACATAAAAAAAGAAAAAATAATTAGTAATACAAAAGAACAAACAAAGCATGTACTAAAACCTGACATTCATAATATAGCTGAGTACGTCACTGGAGTTTTTATATATATTAAACAACATATGAAAAGGAAAAAGCAAAAGAAAGGAAGAGAGAGAAAAAAATAAAATAAAAAATAATAATAAAATAAATTCCTCCTCCTCCCCCTCCCTATACTACCAAAATGCCACTATTATTACACGAGGGAATTGATCTTAATACGTCTTGTCTTATCTCTATCTTAACTCCCTTCCCTTGCTTCTTTCCTTCTCTTTCTCCTTCCTTTCCTCTCCTTTTTCCCCTTATCTTTCTTTCTTTCACTTCCTTTCTCCCCTTCCAGTTCCCCTTCCCTCCCCCTCACTTTCTCTCCATACTATTCCTTAATTCCTATCTCATATGGTAATCTCCTGGAAACCAGATACCCACGATGGGGGAAACAGTTCTAATATAACCAATTCTAAGAAAGCTATAGTATTTAAAAAGGCTGTAAGATGCGCCTTTGAATCTGAAGCGGGTAAGACGTAATCAACGGAAGCCAATCCATGAGAAAAGCTCCTACTCTACTTTCAGTTGAAAATTTAGTGTGGAAAGGTTCAAATAAAATTTGAGACTGAATTTCTTTAAGGAACTCTGTAACCCTAGGAGCTATATGATCTTTCCAGCCCTTAACAATGAACTGTCTTGCAGTAAAAATAATTGTATTTAATATTTGTATCACTCGTTTAGGGTGTAAATCAGCATTAGTTAGAAAAAATATCTCCTCAGCAGCAAATGGAGCCATATCTTTATAATGTTTACTGTACCAATATCTTATCTTTTGCCAGTATTGTTGGATCTTAGGACAGGACCAAAATATATGAAAAATATCAGCCCTATCCAAAGAACACCATGGACAAGCATAATTTTGGGTGGGAAAGAATCTAGCCATTTTATCGGGAGACAGATAATAATTATTGACTAATTTTAAATGTGCTTCTCTCCATGATACAGAGATTTGTAATTTTTCTAACTCTAGGAAGCTTCGCTCTATCCTATTCTCCTCCAATTGAGGGAAGTATCTCTTCCAGTAGTTATATAATTTATCCACACAAAGATCCCCCTGTTTAGCCAAGACAATATCATAAATCAATGATATTGAGGAACGACCCAGAGAAAATTGACAGATTATATTCTTAATATCCGTCCAGTCCACAAAAACCTCAGTGTTCCACTTTTGCGTGAATATATAATGACGTAACTGGAAATAAGCAAATAGATTCGAGTGAGGTAAGTTAAACTTTTGGAATAATAATTCTGAGGATAACAACTGATTGGAATCAAATAACTGATGAACGTATATCAGTCCTGCCTCGGCCCACAATCTAAACACTATCTGGTTAATACCAGGAGTGAACTCAGGGTTACCTATTATCGGGAAAAATTCAGAGAATAATGGAGAAATTTTTAATACTCAACAAATTTTATGCCAGGCTATAATAACATTTTTAAAAGAGATCAATTTATTGAGATTTAAAGGCAACTTTTTTACAGGGCAGTGAAGAATGGCTTTTAGAGAGAAGAGGAAAATCAGGAAAGTTTCTAACCCTACCGATACAAATTTATCTACACCTGTGATCCAGTCGAAGGACAACTTGGCTTAACAGGCCCAATTATATAGCCTAAAATCTGGCAAGGCAAGCCCTGCCAGAGAACGTTTCTGCATCAACCTGTTCAAACTAATCCTCGGCTTTTTATTGCCCCATATAAATTTGGATTGCCAAGACTGTACATCACTGATATCTTTATTAGTCATTAATAGCGGCAGATTCTGGAGAAGGTATAAAACTCTTGGAAAAAGAATAGTTTTAATCAGATTAACTCTTGCAGACAATGAAATTGGTAAAGAAGACCAATTTTCTAGATCATTTTTAATTTTCAGCAAGATCGACGGGAAATTTAAATTATACCAATTTGCTGGATTTCTGTGAAGGATAATACCTAAATACCGGAAGGACTCGACTACTTTAAAAGGGTGATCTCCCCATTTGAAACCGTTCTTATGTAACCATAGAAGTTCACTCTTATCGAAATTAATATTATATCCTGAAAAAGAGGAGAAATCCTTAAATAATTGCAACACTATAGGAATATAATGTTGAGCCTTGTCCAGAAATATTAACAAATCGTCAGCATGCAAAGGAGTTTTTAACCTAGTGGGACCCAATGGGATCCCTGGCAACCTATCCCGTAATAAGATAGCAAATGGCTCCAATGCCAAATTAAAGAGCAATGAGGAAAGAGGACACCCTTGCCTAGTTCCTCTTTTGAGTGATATATAAGGGGAAGAATGACCATTGATGCAGAGAAAGGAAATCAGATTTTTATATAAATTTCTAACAAATTCAAGAAACTGATTCTTAAATCCAAAATTCTCTAAAGCTGTAAACAAATAATTCCAGTTCACTGCATCAAAGGCCTTCTCGGCGTCTACTGTCAGGATAGCTGCTTCACTGATCTTTTTGAATTCTTCATTCTTGGGATCTAAGTTCCAGGCATAGTCAAGAAATGTAGTAACTTTACGGATATTCTTAAGAGAGTTCCTGTCCTTCATAAATCCAGTTTGATCTGGGTATATGATCCCATCTAATAATTTAGCCAATCTGGTAGAAACAATAGCCGTTAGCAGTTTATAATCCGCATTAAGTACAGATATAGGTCTATAAGACCCAGGATCCTCCGGATCCTTACCTTTCTTTAGAATCAAAGATATGCGTGCAGCAGAGAAATAGTTAGACATTAAATTACTGGAAGAAAAATAATAATTAAACAAACTGACTAGAGATAGTTTGATTTCTTCCTTCAAAATGTTATAAAACTCTACAGGAATAGCATCTGGTCCAGGGGATTTATTAATATTAGCTGATTGTATAGCCTCTAAAACTTCCTCCTCTGAAATAGGTCTATTAAGATTTAACAAATTCTCCTCCGTGACACCGGGGAGTTTCACACTAGCCCAGAAATTCGATGCATTATCCAGATTTACCTCTGATTCTGAGTAAAGCCGTTGAAACACCTTAAAAAAAGCTTGGCTAATATCCTCTGTATTAGAATACTTCACATTATCAAGTTTAATAGCCGAGATTAGATTCTTGCTTTTCCTAACCTTCACTACTCTAGCCAAAAATTTGGCAGAGTTCCCATAATGTCCTCTAAATTGATAGTTTATTTTTAATTCTTCATCTTGGGACCTTTGTTTTAAATAGATGTCTCTTTCCCTTTTTAATTTACAATATCTATCCCAATTATCCTTTGTCTTATCTATATAAATCTTCCCAAGAGCATTTCTAACTTGGGCAGCTAATTGTAATTCCTGCTCCAAAGTTTTCTTCTTCTAAGTAGACAGATAGAGTTTAATTTCCCCCCTCAACACAGCTTTCGCTGCCTCCCAAAATACCTCTGGTTTACTAAATTGCCCTATATTGAAAATAACATAATCCTTCCACTTCTGCTTTAGCCAGTTGCTAAACTTAGGGCTGTCAGCCAAGAACCGAGGAAAAAAAAAAGACGTATTAGGGATCTTTGGGGGGGAAATAGCCATCAATGTGAAAGAAATTACTGCGTGGTCAGAAATAACAATATCATAGATATTAGCTTCAGATCTACAGAGAGCAAGTGGTTTAGAAATTAAAAACAAATACATTCTAGAAAATGTCATGTGGGATTTAGACTCACAAGAGAAACTACGTTGTTCTGGATTTTTAAACCTCCATATATCAATTAATTTTAATTCATGACAAAAAAGTTTAAAATATTTTGCCAATTTAAAGTTTTCACGTAAATTTTTTGAAGACAATCTATCCAATATAGGGCACAGCGTCATATTAAAATCTCCCCCTAAAATTAAATTAGCTGCTGATAATAGAAATAGTTGAAAAACGGTGAAAAAGAATTGGGGCCATATATATTACATATAACAAAATTACAATTATTAATCTGGATATGTAGAATCAGAAATCTTCCCTCTGGATCAGCCTCTGTTTTTACAATATTATAGACTAAATTTTTATGTAGCAATACTGCTACTCCTGATTTTCTTTTAACCCCTGACGCTGCAACACATTCACCTACCCATTTACACTTCAATTTGGCAGCTTCAACCATATTAAGATGTGTTTCCTGCAGCATCACAAGATCAGGATTAAAATTTAGCAAGATATTTAATAATTAACTTATGTTTTCTAGGAGACGTAATGCCCCCCACGTTCCAAGAAAGTATATTAATCTTGAATGCCATCAATCATCAATGTAAGATATTATCCAATATCTTTAGGCTAAGCATATAACCAGAGGCGGGAGGAGGAGAGAGAGAAAAAAAAAAAAAAAGAATAAAAGAATGCTGCCATCCTGTACCAACATACTAAACCTAGGAGGTATTTAAACTTAAAATAAAAAACACTCAATTCCAAAATATTTTTTTTTTCCCTTTTAAAAATATTAATAAACAATGTATCCAACCAGACTACATCTAAAATAACATAGCCAAGCAAATAACACATCAATCCCATTCAAAACAAATTTTCATTCTGGTAAGAATTAGTTTCCCTAAGATGCTACAGGGTGCTGATAAATTCGTGAGCCTCTTGGGGATTATTAAGAACTCGCCTAACACCATTCTCTTCCATTACAATCTTTGCATGGTATACAACCCAGGCTTTAAACCCTTTATCAATAATCTTGGTGCATAACGGGATAATTTGTTTCCTTTTAGTAGACGTCTCTATTGAGAAATCTTGAAACATTAACAACTTGTTTCTTTCAAAAACAAATTCCCCTATCTTTCTATATGCTTTTAATAAGTCTACCTTATCCTGATATCTAAGAAGTTTGAAAATACACATTCTGCTTCTATTACTCATAGATGTACTTGTTCTACTATATCCAACCCTGTGAGCTCTTTCAACTGCAAGAGGAAGTTGTTGTTCAGGAAAACCTAATGCCTTAGGGAGTAATAAAGAGGTGACTTTTATAAGATCCTCGTACTCGGGGGATTCGGGGAGTCCAATAATTCTAATATTATTCCGTCTGGAGCGATCTTCAAGATCATCCAGACGGAATTGTAAACTAGAAATTTTGACTTCATGGTCTTGAGTAAATTTATCTTGAACATTAACCCGGTCCTCCAAGTCAGAGACCTATTTTCCGCTTCCACTATTCTTGAGGCAAATTGCTTGACCTCATTTGATAAAGAAACAATATCTGTAGAAATACTGCTAAGCTCTTTCTTAATAATATGAAACTGAGGAGTAAATATATCAGTTAGTTGCGATACTAGATTACCTATGTCCAAGTGGGCCACACCCCCCTCCAGAGAAGGATCCAATGAGGTGTCTGCACTCCTAACCTTTCTATCCTTACTTTTAGGTGGCATTATAGGGGAACTCTGTTTCATATGTATAATGAATCTTTCCATATACCCTGTGATTACAAACAATAAGTGCAAAAATGCAGATACAGAAAAAAATAACAAGCAAAAATCAAACAAAAAACTTTGGTAATCAAATCCAAAGAGAACTGATGTCTCTTAAGTGAAAAAAAAAGAAAACCAGTATTAATACAACTTCAGCTTGTGAGAGTGATTTTTTTTTTTTTTTTGTGTGGCTTTTTAAACTATGTGTATAGACGTAGATTAGTAGTGATGTTAAGGCCTATTGGCTTAAACAATTATGGTTATGGAAAGCAAACACCTGTATAACTAGATAATTATAGTATGCAGATAGATATTAATATGGGATATGCCCCTTAATCTCCAAAAGTTTAACCAATATATTTTTGATAATATAATATATTATTTCTCAAGATAGACGCTGAACTAGGCAAAAAGAGAAGTAAAGATACATAAATGAATCTATACTAAAAAAAAACAAACAACCATTTGTATTAGCCAACATTAGGCAGTCCCTTAACAGACATTAAACCTTTTTCTCCCCCTCTCCTTCTTCCCTCTGATCTCTCTTTTCTTATTTCCTCTTTTTCCTTCTTCTTACTCTTGAGCTGCAAGTAGACATACAATCCACAGGGCAGGTAATGTAGGAAATAGGGAGTCAGAGGGTACAAAAGTCCAGAAACTAGCTCACTGCACAAAAGGCCTCCAGGTGACTCAGGGGGGATCTAGAAAGAAAAAGTTACCAGATCCAAAACAAGTCAGACAGAATGCTGTTACTCCTTGTATCTCAGGATTCACTTTTATGCAATAATAAGGGCAGCACTAGGTATAGCCAACTCCACCATACTGTAGTATCCAATGCAAAAGCACCCCATATTCATTCTTGTAAAGCACTTCCACCACTCATTGCCCCAAAACTCAGATAGAAATAAGCAAAAACAGCAAGGGCAAGATAGAGATTCAGTAAGGGCCGCTTCTCACTAGCTCGCTTCAAATCAATCGCCTTTAAGAAAAGTCAGTGCCATAAATTCCCTGCAGGTCTCAACTCCCAGAGAGCAGGATACCCCAGTGTAGAGGGAATATGCACGTAGGCCAAGTATGTCTTACCAGCCGCTAACAAACTTTTGGCAGTCCACCTAGGAAAACCACAGAGGGGTAGAGCCGGCGTCTCCTCACGCCTTCGATCGACCAGGTGTAACACTCTTCACCGCGAGGAGGGAGCGCTGTCCACCGATCTCTCCGCGGACAAACTACCCCCTCCTGCAAGCGGTTACTCGAAACAGTGGGTCCGGCCGCTTCACGGGTAAGATCCTGCTTACCGGCATTTGTTGCCCCTCTTCTCCACTCTGCAAGATTCCTCTGCAGTGATTGCGGTATCCACCGCCGGGCTTTACCGCCAGTACCAGGGCTTCCACTGCTCAGGCGTAGATGCCGCCTCTGAGCCTGCAACAGGTCCCAGAGATTCTGGGTCACGCAGGCAAGTAAATACTGGGGGAGATTTCCTTGCTCCTATTCTCCAGAGCACCGCGAGCTGTGCAGCGTGCAGCGTGTCTAACAGCTCCGCCCCCACCGGAAGTCCTATCCACCTATCAACAAGGACAACCCAGGTTGTTCCGGCTATTGTGTCTTTTAACTCCGCTATAGCATAGCGGGTATAACAGAATACTGAAGCCATAGTAACGATCTAGACTTACAAGCAGTGTGAAACAAAATTTGTAAGTCTAGATCGTTACTATGGCTTCAGTATTCTGTTATGCCCACTATGATATAGTGGAGTTAAAAGACACAATAGCCTATAAAACATAAATATTTTTATCAGATTTCTATTGATCTCGATAGTTGTTATATTGTTACTATGGTTACAGGGCACTGACACACCCCTTATGACACTACCCTATGACTCTTACGGCTCTCAGTCCTATGACAGCCCTAGACAGAATTGAGTGATAGACTAGTTTCCAGACATGTGCAATAGGAAATGTCAGACGCAACTATTTTAACTAACGGACGACATTATGTGTACTAACGAAGCTCATGCAGTTTGAAACAATACTTGTAAGTCTAACAGGATTCATTGTTTGAAAGCGTGTATTTCATATTCTTACACTGAACTAGACCTTTTGATCTCAATGGGGATGAAAATAAGAGATCGAATCCATATGTTGGAATTAAATGAATAAGAAATTGTACTCACAATACTGCTAACGTAAAAGGTTATCACTAGACTATATAGAGTCACTTGATATTGCTTAATATATGAAATGGATTGCGATTATTTAGGCTCTCAGGAATTGATGTTATGTTTTTAATATGATGAATGTGTATCAATTTGTTGCTATGTCTACAATGTTTAGATAGTTTTGTTACATCCGGTTACATTTTTGTTAAATTAATTATGATTGGTTAGCACATGAACCAGTTGTCTATGAGCCACTCCCCCCACAAGTGTGGCCAATTATCCTGAATCAATTGTTTGGTGTATATATAGCAAGTGTTTTTTATCATATTTATAAGCCTGATGAAACAGCCTGTGGCTGAGAAACGCGTCGCTTGTTTTTAAATCTTATTTTAATAAAGTAAGTTTATTACTTTTTATAAAAACACTTGCTGCATTATTATTATTTTTGGACCAATTTATTTGGCCCTTTGGACCTCCTGGAGATCTTGTGTATGCTGTCTGCCTTGTATAAGTCTGTTGGATGACTGTATTGATCCCTTCCTGCTATACTAGCATCATTGGAGATGCTACAACAAATGTGAGTATATATTATACCACCCATGTTGCACTCTATATGGTTTAAACTGTACTAGGCCATATAGGCACCTTTGTGTCTTTTGCATTACTTATCACAGATCATCTATCCCTTCCAAGAGGTCGGTCTGCTGGGTGACTGTTATAGATCCCAGACTGCTCCCATTGCACTATTTGGAGTGCTTCAATAAATGTGAGTATAATCTTACACACTACTTTTATACATCTTTGGAACAAACAATATTGGGCCATGTGGCGCATCTGTCTCTTTTTCTATTTGCAGTTTTATTTAAATTTATTAAATTTATTAATTTACAAGGAATTAGATTCTCAGTTGTATGACCCTTTCAGTAAATTATCCTCACTCTCTTATAACTATCTGAGTTTTGACGTTGTTTTTAAGCCAATTACAACTGAGTTCATAAACATTTTCACCAATGACCATCAGCAATGTTTTGTTCTGTTGTATTCACACTTGCCTTGATCCTGCAACTTCATCTAATAATAGCACATAAGCTTTAAAATTAAACAACCTGGCATAGGCAATGAGAGGAAATGATGCTCTAAACTTTATTCTGTCTTATACACATTTATGCTTTCATTAACTAATGTTGATTCCCCCTTTACAATAATATATGCTATACTTGTGCAATATAATATCAAATCTCTAACGCTTCTTTCACCACTTCTATGCCCCCATCCCCCATAATGGACTTGCCACCATCTTTCCACCATCTTAAATGGACAGTAAAGTCAAAAGTAAGCTTAAATGAATTGGATAGAGCATAAGATTTTAAACAACTTTCCAATTTACTTCTATCATTAATTTTGCTTAGTTCTCTTGAAATCCTTTGTTAAAAAGTAATCATAGGTGTGCTCAGGGGCATGCACGCGTCTTTAGCCATGTGGCAGTAGTGTATACAGCAATGTAATGTGTACAAAAAGTGCTGTCATACAATGCTACAGACACTATATGGCAGCAGAGTTTGCAACTATGTTTAACATTGCTATAAACATTGTTGCAAACACTGCTGCAAGATGGCTTAGGACACAAGCTTACCTAGGATAACTCTTTAACAAAGGATTGATGATTAGCAGTAAAATGGAAAGTTATTTAAATTTGCATGCTCTGAATCATGAACATTTCATTTATACTTCACTGTCCGTTTAAGCCATAAATATTTTTCTCTCCTGTACATTAAATCAAATATGACATTATTTTATGGCTTGCAGCCCCTTTCTGATTTTCCAAACTCTATCTGTTGCTTCGTATTTCTGTGAATAGTAGAGGAGGTATCTAAATATTTAATCTTCTTACATGTCCTGTTGATTCCATCACCTAATATCCAATTCATACAGTTTTGTTCAAACTCTTTCCTTTTGCAACAATATATTTAACATCTTTGTCAAAATAAAAAACAAAATCCCTCTTTGATCTGTTTTGCCTTTAATATAATTTATCATGTGTTATTTCTATGCATTTTCCACTCTCCCAGCTTTAGTGACATTATCAGCTTTCCAACAGTAACATTTTTCCTTTTCAGTGAGAGAATATTCTTTGCAAATTTCTATTCTCATTTTATCTCTAGGAAATGTTAAGTGCTCAGCTAGCTTATTCTGATGCCACTCACGCATTTCTGATTCCTCTCTGGAAATCTTTACAGAACCTTTATCTTTCATCACTAACTGCATCTCCAACATCTTCAGGATGATAAACCCTATTTAATAGCTTACTTACTAGTAAAATTCCAACATTGTCATCAACCCTTTCTCCTAACAACTATCAATGCAAATATTGCAATGAATTCCCAGGCACCTTTATATTTATCAATATTGACTATAGATATTTTTTAAACCTCTCATAAGTCAACTAAACCAGTTAATTCTGACAACCTCCTCACCAGCAATAAACCTTTTATTCTACAAGGATAAAACAACAACCCTCACCCACAATCTCATTAGTTTTATAAATTAAGAACTGCTTTGAAATCCACTAAGTCATTTTCTTTTCCCACCCCTCTACTAAGTAATCATTCTTTGGCTCTGCTTAAATAATATTTCTCAATTTTCTACCTTCTCATAAATAATTTTCTTCTTTTTTTTTTTTTAAAAAGCCACACCGGGTGCATTTATTCCATTGTACTTAATTTTAAGACACTGTACAATATAGAAAATTATTAATAATTAATGTAAAATATTATAGTTGTACTCAAATATTCAAACAATTCATATTATATATATATAGTGGAGCGGCTCTGGTGGTTTCCGTGACAGTCGGTCTACACACTACTGGCGTGTCAAGTGAAGCGCTGCACAGGCTGGTTTGCATCACAGTTGATTATACTACGGAAGGGATCCGTGTTCGGAAGGGTACCCGTAGTGATATTGGAAAAGTGAAGGTAAGCCGTGCAGCAATAAGTCTTGGACCCAGTGGTCTCCTAATCACGCAAAGCAATAAGAAGTTTGGCATTTACCTACTGTCCATTACTGACACTCTTAGACAAAACGGAGTCCAGTTACCGGAAAAGCATCCGGAGCCAAAGAGGGTTAAGGACGGTATTGTTGTTCACTTTGACCGGAGCGTGTTGCATACACTAAGTGCCCGGATACTCAGGTGGACTGTTGAATAGCCGGCTTATTCACATGCTAGCATGCTGATTTTTCTTTGGGGGAACCATGACAGTTTATATATATATATATATATATATATATATATATATATATATATATATATATATATATATATATATATATATATATATATATATATATATATATATCTGTACGAAACTATCATCTGTTCTTGTTTGTGGCTTTTTATTTTGATAAATAAAACTATATGTTATGTCAAACCCTGTGAGTGTATAACTGATGCATTAAAAGTGTGGTTATAAGTATCCTGTGTGGCCTAAGTCCTGCTTTGATTTATAAGAATACATATGAACTCTATCTCCTAAGTAATATATATATATATATATATATATTATAATATATATATATATACACACACACACACAGTATATATATATATATATATATATATATATATATTACACTAATTATAATAATTATTAATAATTGTTAATATTTTTTCAATATTTTATATTTAATATTTACATAATGCACCTTAAGATCTATTTCTTTATGTGTGCTAACCCGACAATGCATTAGTCCTAAAAGCACACAACCCCAAGCACATTACCCATAGAAATATATATATATATATATATATATATATATATATATATATATATATATATAATTTTTATTTTAAAATATATGTTTCTATGTATATCTGATAATGTTAATGTAAAATATATATCTATACCTATAAATCTATATGAATAGATATACAGGTAGCAGTACATTGGCAAAAAAAAAAAAAGTATGTGAACCCTTTGGAATTAGTTGTTTATCTACATATATTGGTCATAAAATCTCATCTTCATCAAAGTCACAATTATAGACAAAAACAATGTGCTTAAGCTAAAAACATACAAACAATTATAATTGTTTGTGTCTTTATTGAACATGTCCCATTAAACATTCACAGTGAACATTTGTATTTAATAGCTAGTTGATACTCCTTGTGGGCCAATCTTCCTTACAGAACTGCTTCAGCTCAGCCATATTCTTAGGATGTCTGGTGTGAACAGCTTTCTTGAGGTCATTCCACAGCATCTCTATGGGGTGAGGTCTGGGCTCTGACTCGGCAAATCCAAAAGGAGGATTTTGTTTTTTTGAAGCTATTTACTTTGATGTTAGGATCATTGTCCTTCTGCATCACCTAACTTGTGCTGAGCTTCAGCTTGTGCACACCCACCCTGATATTATCCTGTAGGATAGCTTGATAAACTTGGGAGTTAACTTTCCCCTCAATGATGGCAAGTGGCCTGGACCCTGACGCAGCAAAGCAGCCCCAAATCATGATGCTTCATCAACCATATGATACCACTGGGATAATGTTTTTATGTTGGTATGGTGTGCCCTTTTTACTCCATACATAGTGCTGTGTGTTCTTTCCAAACAACTCAATCTTAGTTCATCAGTCCACAAAACATTTTCCCAGTAGCATTGTCGAGTGTCAAAGATGTCTTTTGGCAAACTTCCGGCATGCAGCAATGTATTTTTGGGAAAGCAGCGGCTTTCTTTGTGGTGTTCTGCCATGGACACCATGCCTGTTTTCTATATAGTAGACTCATGGACAGAGATGTTAACCAGTTCCAATGATTTCTTCAAGAATTTAGCTGTCACTCTAGGGTTTTTTTTTACCTCATTGATAATAATTATGTGGTTTGCTTTTGAGTCATCTTAGCTGGGTGGCCACTTCTAGGGAGAGTAGCAAAAATACTAAATCATCTCAATTTATAGACAATTTGTCTATCAGATGATGGTTCACATAGCAAATTCAAAATGTATGAGTTATTTTTAAGTCAAAGTAGCTCTAACCCACACCTCAAATCATGTTTCATTATATGGACACCATGTTTGCCAGTTTCCAAATCTAATTAGCTTTTGTTGAAATCATTAGCCTAGGGTTTTACATTCTTTTTCCAACATATACTGTGAATATTTGAAATACATATTTAATATGTAAAAGAACAATACAATGAATTATTAGTTAAAACAGATTGTGTTTGTTGATTACTATAACTTAGATGAACATCAAACAAGATTTTAAGACAAATTTATACATAAATGCAGTAATTTCTAAGGGGTTCACATACCTTTTCTTGCCACTGTATATCTATATATATATATATATATATATATATATATATATATATATATATATATATATATATATATATATATATATATATATATATATATATATATATATATAAATAAATAAAATAAAAATAAGATTTTCCTGCATGTGAAGAACAGTGGAATGTGAAATATTTGCAGTACATACACAGAACACAACACATTAGTTAATTTTATTATTGAGACATATATATATATATATACATATACATATACATATGTGTGTGAGGAGAAGGGGCAGATATAAGCGTTATCACTATTCCGAAGATACTCTAATAACAATATGCCAGGAAAGCATTTTGTAACTTTCCTTAAACATCTCTTTAGTGTAACATGTTTTTTGGATACATGCCAGAAGTTGTTAGACTTCAAGAAACTGAGTTTTGCAACTGTATCCAAAAGAACATGTCACACTAAAGCAATGTTTAAAGATGAATACGTAGGAGGATCTGCATCTAATCTACTCCAAGAAGCAGCGAATCATACTCCTGTGCCCCAGAGGCTCTCCCTAGAATACGTGGCACTTACCTCATTTGATTAAGGTTATCTTTTGTAAGTACATTTCTAAAGGGGAAAATTTTGAATACTAAATAATAGGAGTTGTATTTTACGCAAGGATCTATTGTTTGCTTTTTATGGAATTTGATATATTGACATTATTGTATTGTCTTTTATTTATTTTATTTAATTACAATATACTTTCCTTGCATATTGTTATCTGTGTATCTTCAGAATAGTGATAGCTTTTATCTGCCCCTTCTCCCCACATTGCATGTTCTGTTCATAGTAGGTACTTCTTGGGGTCTTGGGGTATTTATGCTACAGTAAAGTTTGGAGTTAGCAAGTATAATATTTAGTTTATGTTCCTTTATTGCAGATGTTGAGCTTTTTTTAGCCGGCTCTCCCCATTGATGTCTGTGGGGAAATCGTAAAACCAGCTCAAAGCAGCACTGGTATTTGTGTACGGTATGGAGATCAACGCTGCCATATTACCTGCTAACGCCGGGTTTTTGCAAACCTGTAATAGCAGCACTATTAAAGGTGAGCGGTGGAAATAACTTGCAAATTATTACAGAGCCGCTCATAACACAAAACTCGGCTGATAATTTTTGGAAAAATTAATGGAAAAATTAAAAATTGTTTTGAAATTAAACAGGGCAAAAAGGAGCACAGTAGAAATCATAATAATAATACACAACACATACAAAAAATAATATTAATAATATGAAATTCAGAGCCTACTAATTTCCTTATTGTAAAATGAGTTTCCCCACCTCTGCTAGTGGGCTGAACAGCGAAATTCCATGAATTTGGCTGACATTTTCAAGCAAGTTCTGGTGTATTCTCTAAATATTTATTCCTTGCAGATATTGCTGTTTTTTCTTGCAAACTGTAAAGTGGCGACATTTAGAAATAGAAAAACATGTGTACAAAAATAGAGGAATTTGTAAGGTAACATACACTGAAAGCAGAGTAATTTGATTTGTATTGGCTGCGGTATTTAATTTTTTAAAGTGCACCCCATTCTTTCTTCTAAATGTAGAATAATAGACTAGTAATGACTTGATGTTAATAATGTAAGAACAAATGATAGGCCACCCGCAACTTTGTGGAACCTGTCACCGTTGACCGAAATCATAAAAAGTAACAAAATATATGCAGTAATCACGGAGAGTTTCTCCGATTTACTCTAGATTACAGGGTAGGTCTGAGAGAGTCTCCACAAAATTTTCACCATTCACTCCACTCCGTCACAATCCAGAATTTACAAATGGATCTAGCTAAATTGGACAGTTGGGATTAAGTTCCCAGAAAAGAAATGCTGTTGTAGCACTCTTTGCCCAGACTGATGATAGAGGCAAAATGAATTTAGGTTAAAATATAGCTTTTATTGAACTTTTTAAAAGATGGGTCAACACAAACATTTAAAATTACTCTATCATTCGTAGCTGAAATGAATAAACTGTGGGATCTCTTGATTATTAATCTGGCCTTCATAGCGTGAACTTGTTGTCAGATCTCCCTGTTTAATATTCAATAGTTTAATTGTAAGGGGCGGTGATTCTCAGATAAATTGTGCGTATAAATACATAGTATTTATACGCACAATTTATCTGAGAATCACCTAAATTCATTTTGCAATTTTTACATATATATTTATGTGTTAATATGTGTATATACACACAAATATATATGTATATACTCACATACATATATATTTAATATGTGCTGCCCATTGCTGTGTGACTTACCCCCTTCACTGTGCTAGCTTCTCTGTCGTGTCTCACAGCATGAGAACAGGGCTCCCATTGGAGCTTATGGAAGCACGTTCTCCCGAGGTAGTGTGCGCATTCCAGCTAACTTGTAATACCAGCGCATATTTGAGTGCGCTAGTATTACTGAGTGTAGTGCAAATATTGTGCTTGCGTAAGCGATATTTTGCACTCCACTCATTATCTGGCCCTTATTGTCTTACACTTTTCCTTTTATGAATGTTGGTCTAGTTGATCTGTGTTGAAAGTTAATGGTAAATATGTAGGGGTAAATTTATCATATGCCGGGTGAACATGATTCGCTGTAGCGAATCATGTCCGCCCAACATCGCTAAATGCAGACAGCATACGCTGTTGGCATTTAACATTGCACAAGCATTTCTTGTGAAATGCATGTGCAATGCCGCCCCCTGAACATCCACGGCCAATCGGCCGCT
This sequence comes from Bombina bombina, assembly GCF_027579735.1. NCBI lineage: Eukaryota > Metazoa > Chordata > Amphibia > Anura > Bombinatoridae > Bombina > Bombina bombina. The sequence goes on from NC_069500.1 coordinate 920,144,103, forward strand.
AGCAGGGGGTGTCAATCATCCCGATCATATCTTATCTTGTCTTATGACTGCTGCTTCTACTTAACTTATGCTTCTGGCGAGCCGGAAACGTTGGGGGTAGAAAGCAGCATTCGCTGCTTGTTAAATCTACCCCCTAGTCTTACATCTGATAATTCCATAACAAATCTAAAGAAATACATATTGCATTTGAAATGCTCTGATGACCTCATACTTTCCCAAAAGGTAATTAATTCTATAAAACTTTAAATTGACATAGTAGATTTTGCTGCTGTTAAAACTAAAAGTATTCATTGAACAAAAAAGGAAAAAAGGTACACTTGTTTTAATGTTATATTTAAATTAACAGTCTTGCTTTACATTTTGATTGAGAATTTCATCCATATTTTATACAATAACTAAAAGATTTAAAATGAGTTGCTGTTAATGAGTCATAATAATATAACTGAAGTAAAAAAATTGAAGTAGAATATGTGACACACTATATTGTCTCGACACGTCAATCTATTTAGCTTAAATGCTGTAATTGGAATCTTTACATTAATCACTGTTATCTTATTAGATATTTAAACCTGTGCATATAACTTTAATTCCATTTATTCATAAAACTGTACAAGACTATTATTAGGTATTAACATGGGGGTTGTAGCTATGGCTCTGGCACTCAACCTAATTCTGTAATTTTGCAGAAAAAAATGATCAGGTGCATAAAAAGGTCATAACTGCTTGTTATATTAAGGTTAGGCAATTATTATATGGGAGCTGTGCCAAAGTAATACTATGAAGTGCCCCAGAGTGACAGTCTCTTTTTTTTCAAATCAGAGCCATTATCAGACCCGTGGGTCAGGTCCATGCCCATATCATGCACTTTCTAAGCCCCATGCCTATATCAGATCTGATTCTTAGACATGTAAACCTCTCTGCCAGCCCCATACCCAAAAATTCAGATTAGATATCTGGCTCTTCAACTCTGCTGTTATCCCCATACCAAAATGAAATCTCTGGCCCTGCAACTGTTCTGTCATCCCCATACTCACAATAGCTGAGGTTAGGCATCTGGCCAATTCAGCACCTCTGTCAGACCAATGACCACATTAGACCCCTGACCACTTATTTATTTATAAGGGCATCAGCACTAGGTTTGAATTCAGTAACAAGCACCATGCAGCAACTTGGACAGCAAATCTAGGTCTGCTTGCTGGTCATATCTGTCCATTTAAACTGTGCACAGACTTTAAAGGAACACTGTCCACTAGATTTTTTCTTTACATACATGTTTTGTAGATGATCCATTTATATAGCCCACCTGGGAGTGTTTAGTTTTGCTTATTTTTTATTAACTAACAGCTAGATTACTAGTTTTTAATGCTATAGGGAAATTAACGACCACCACAAAAGCTGCAGTATTTCATCTCCCTATAGCGCTGCTATTACAGGTTGTCAAACCCGGCTTGTACGGGCAATATGGTTGCGTTGAGCTCCATACCTCACTCAAATACAAGTGCTGCTTTGACGTGCTAATGCACGATTTTCCCATAAACAATGGTCGTAGAAACAAAAGCTCCGTAATGCAGCCCCATTGATGTCTAACATAAAAAACACATCTAAACACCCCTAATCTGCTGCCCCTAACATCGCTGCCACCAAATTACATTTATTAACCCCTAATCTGCTGCCCCGATATCACTGTCACCTACATAATGTTATTAACCCCTAATCTGCCGCCCTTAACATCACCACCGCCTACATTACAGTTATTAACCCCTAATCTGTTGCTCCTAACATCGCCGCCCCTAAATACACTTATACAATCGGAATTAAGGTTGAAAAAAATCCTATTGGCTGATTGGAACAGCCAATAGAATGCCAGCTCAATCCTATTGGCTGATTGCATCAGCCAATAGGATTTTTTCTACCTTAATTCCGATAGAATTCTATCAGCCAATCGGAATTTAAGGGACGCCATCTTGGATGATGTCACTTAAAGTGATACTCATTCCGAAGAAGCCGTCGTTTGAAGAGGATGCTCCACGCCGGATGTCTTGAAGATGGAGCCACTCCGCGTCGGATGGATAAAGATAGAAGATGCCGTCTGGATGAAGACTTCTGCCCGTCTGTAGGACCACTTTTGCCAGCTTCATTGAGGACATCTTGCCGCTTGGATGAAGACTTCTCACGGTAAGTGAATCTTTGGGGGTTAGTGTTAGGATTTTTTTTAAGGGTGTATTGGGTGGGTTTTATTTTTAGGTTAGGGCTTTGGGCCTGCAATAGAGCTAAATGCCCTTTTAAGGGCAATGCCCATCCAAATGCCCTTTTCAGGGCAATGGGGAGCTTAGGTTTTTTTAAATAGGCTTTTATTTGGGGGGTTGGTTGTGTGGGTGGTGGGTTTTACTGTTGGAGGGGTTGTTTGATATTTTTTTTTTACAGGTAAGAGCCAATTACTTTGGGGCAATTCCCCCGCAAAAGGCCCTTTTAAGGGCTATTGATAGTTTAGTTTAGGCTAGGGTTTTTTTTATTTTGGGGGGCTTTTTTTATTTTGATAGGGCTATTAGATTAGGTGTAATTAGTTTAAAGATCTTGTAATTTGTTTTTTTATTTTCTGTAATTTAGTGTTTGTTTTTTTGTGTGATTTAGCTAATTTATTTAATTGTATTTAATGTAGGTAATTTATTTAATTGTAGTGTTAGGTGTTATTGTAACTAGGTTAGGTTTTATTTTACAGGTCAATTTGTATTTATTTTAGCTAGGTAGTTATTAAATAGTTAATAACTATTTAATAACTATTCTACCTAGTTAAAATAAATACAAACCTGCCTGTAAAATAAAAATAAACCCCAAGCTAGCTACAATGTAACTATTAGTTATATTGTAGCTAGCTTAGGGTTTATTTTATAGGTAAGTATTTAGTTTTAAATAGGAATAATTTAGTTAATGATAGTAATTTTATTTAGATTTATTTAAATTATATTTAAGTTAGGGGGTGTTAGGGTTAGGGTTAGACTTAGATTTAGGGGTTAATACAATTAATATAGTGGCAGCGACATTGGGGGCGGCAGATTAGGGGTTAATAAGTGTAGTTAGGTTGCAGCGACATTGGAGGCGGCAGATTAGGGGTTAAATTTTATTATTGTGTTTTGTGATACGGGAGGTTTAGGGGTTAATAGGTAGTTTATGGGTGTTAGTGTACTTTTTAGCACTTTAGTTATGAGTTTTATAGACTCGTAATACTGGCGCTATGGAAGTCCTATAGAAAAAAAGGTTTACGTAAGTCGGTTTGCGGTAAGGCTAAAGAAGTGTGCTGTGCCCCTACACCTGCAAGACTCGTAATAGCAGCGGTAGTGAAAAAGCAGCACTAGGACCTGTTAACGCTGCTTTTTCACCATAACGCAAAATTCGTAATCTAGCCATTTGTATTTATTTTAACTAGGTAGTTATTAAATAGTTAATCATTATTTACTAACTAGTCTACCTATATAAAATAAATACAAACTTACCTTTGAAATAAATATAAAACCTAATCTTGCTACAATGTAACTATTAGTCATATTGTAGCTAGATTAGGTTTTATTTCACAGGTAAGTATGCATTTAGTTTTAAATTGGTTATTTAGGTAATAATTGTAAGTTTTATTTAGATTTATTTTAATTATATTTAAGTTAAGGGATGTTAGGGTTACGTTAGGGTAAGGGTTAGGCTTAGGGTTACGTTAGGGTTAATAATATTTAAATAGTATTTGCGATGCCAGGGGGTTGGTTTAGGGGTTAATACATTTATTATAGTGGCGGCGATAGGGGTTAATAAATTTATTTTAGTGTTTGCGATGCGGGAGGGTCTCAGTTTAGGGGGTAATAAGTAGTTTACGGGTATTAGTGTACTTTTTAACACTTTAGTTATGAGTTTTATGGTACAGCTTTATAACGTAAAACTCATAACTACTGACTTTAGATGGCGGTACGGATCTTGTCAGTATAGGGTGTACCGCTCACTTTTTGGCCTCCCAGGCAAACTTGTAATACCGGCGTTATGAAAGTCCCATTGAAAAAGGACTTTGTTTTAAAGTGCGGTACTGACGTTGCATGACGGCCAAAAAGGTGTGCGGTACACCTATACCTACAAGACTAGTAATAGCAGTGTTAGGGAAAAAGCATTGTTATAAAGCATAACGATGCATTTTCACTCATAATGCAAAACTCGTAATCTATCTGATTGGGATTATTTTCAAACTCCAAACCAAGCCCCACAATGTCAGGCGTATACATGCATTTACAGACTACTGCTGGCTGCTGTTTGTGTCATCTGTCTTTTCTTATGCAGGGAAGGAGGGTCTACTATTCTGGGAGCTTCTAAGAAGATTTTATAAGGTTTTATGTTGGATTTTTATATCATTATCTATGCATATTCTTCTTTATAGCAGTGTCTATTACAGGCAGTTATATCAAAATTGGTGTACACTGTAACTTTAAGTCAAGACATTGTGGGGGGGAGTAGAAAGCAATGCTGTGCCTGCTTACCACTTCTGCCTCTTAATAACTGTTGTTATTTTGTTTAGCGTACAGCACACAGTGATTAGAACTTTGCAGAAGGGTGACAGCAGCTGTAGTACGTCTTAAATTGCTAACTTAAGTGTTACATGAATACAGAGCATTAATCTATCTAAAGAAAAAGACCTACAATAAATACATTTGGTAAATGTTACATGCTCTTTTGTATCAGATCAAAGCAGCATGCCACCTGATCCTAGATATAGCCTCTGCCTTATTATTAGTCCAGTGAGGGAAAATTGTTAAATAACACCAATAAATGAGTTTAATATTTCCCCACTGCATATGGATAATATCTTGCATTACTTAACAACATAACATATATTTCTGTAAACTCTTCCATTAAGATGTTACTGCTGCTCTTGCTAATGCACCCTGACAACTTTAAAATCCTTATGCTTCTTGAGCAGATTGTTCTAATTGATCTGAATTGCCTAAACTGTGTGTGTATCCACCAAGGAATATGACATTTAAAACTATTAGATCCTGTTCTTCTAAATTATTGTATTGAGTATTGATTTCACATAGAGGCAAACCATTTAAAAATAAATAAATCTGTGCTTGATTAATAATAATAAATTTTATTTATATATATATATATATATATATATATATATATATATATATATATATATATATATATATATATATATATATATATATATTGTAACAGGAACAATTTTAACCACAGTCTTCTAGAGCACACATGCAGCACAGAACAGTCCACTGTAGTTTAAAATGCTTTTATTTTTCACAGCAGCAACAAACTGGCAGTTCCATTTCAAAAACAGGGTAATCCTCTGCAGGAATGTAAAATTTTTTTAGTAGCAGTACTTACAATCATGTCCCTGCACTTGTTCTTTGCAAGAATAATGTCCTTTTTAGTATTCCGCAGAAACAAAGGTCTTTTAAAACACACACCAGCTCCTCTAGCTGGGTAACTCTCTCTCATTGGTATCAGTCAGACTCCTATTTAAACTCTCACAGCTTCTAATTAACCACACCTGTGATTAACTGCTTAATCAAAAGGCTGGACTGGACAGCTTCACAGCTGTCTGGAATAATGGCCCACCCTTCTCCCAATTATCCCAGCCCCAGGGACTCAGAACACAGTTTACTAACTGCACAATTAACCCTTTTGTGTCAGGGCTAAAGTGCCTACATCGGAACAACTGTTCTGATGTAGACTAACTGAAACCACGCGATCGTGCACGCGATCGCAAGATTTCAATTATTGGAATGCCCTCCAGACCTCGATCAAATCCTGACAGCACAGAAGGCTTCAGGACAGCCGTTAGCTATGACGTTCTATTCCGTCATAACGGCTTTAAAGCCCAGTCTAATTATGACGGAATAGAATGGCATAACGGCTTTAAAAGGTTAAATACACACACACTCTCCCTGGGGTTTTTAACTGAAAGAAGAAATACCATGTATAATACTTATTCTTACATATCTTCCATTTATAACAAGGCCTTGCTTTCTGTCACATATCCTCCCCCAGCTCATACTCAGTGGGTTGAGTGACCATGGACATTAAAGAATTTACCCAAGACAAACCATCAGCATTGCCCTGCAAAAGACCAGCCCTGTGCTCGAAAGTAAAATTGAAGGGTTGCAAGCTAAGAAACCACCTAGTAGCCCTTATATTTGTTTCCTTATTCTGGCTCATCCATGTGAGAGGAGCATGATCTGTTATTAATTTAAATTTTCTTCCCAACAGATAGTACCTAAGGGTCTCTAAAGCCCACTTAATGGCAAGGCATTCTTTCTCCACTATAGAATAGTTATTTTCCTGTGGGATAAGATTTCTGCTTAGGAAAAGGTGACTTACTTTGTAAATGACATCACCCACATTCTCAATGATCTCATATGAGCCCTGCCAAGTAGCCAAGAATTTATTTTCAACTGTAGGGACCAGAACTAGCACCCTATCCCTAGGTTAGAACAACCGGGCTCTAGGATTATGGTTATAGCTGTACTGTTGTGCTTCCTGTGCTTTCCCCATATGTTCCCTTACAATGGGCATGACAGTTTCCATACGGTCCTGCATTTGGGATATATGTTCAATAACACTTTGATAAGGTGTTGTGTCTTGCTCCCATGTCTCCTTAACTATATCTAGTAGTCCTCTGGGATGCTGCCCATATATCAGGTCAAATGGGGAAAAACCTGTAGAAGCCTGGGGTTTCTCCATGATAGAGAACATTAAATAGGGTAACAAAAGGTCCCAATGTCCCCCACCTGTGTCAATTACCTTTCTTAGCATACTTTTGAGAGTTTTGTTAAACCTTTCCACTAAACCATCAGTCTGAGGGTGATATACTGAGGTCCTTAGCTGTTTTATGCCAAACACACAATTCTTTTGTAAACCTGGACATAAATAGGGTTGCTTGATCTGTCAAAATTTCCTTAGGTATCCCAACCCTGCTAAACATTAGCATTAGTTCTCTTTCTATGGACTTAGCAGTGCTGTTACGAGGGGGAACTGCCTCAGGATAGCGAGTAGCATAATCAGGGACTACCAGTATATACTGATGTCCTCTAGCAGATTTAACCAGCAGACCCACCAAGTCCATAGCAATTCTCTCAAAAGGCACATCAATTATAGGCAAGGGCACTAAAGGGTTACGAAAATCTTTAGCACAAGCTGTAAGTTGACACTTAGGGCATGAAGCACAATACTCCTTGATGCCTACAAATATCCCTGGCCAATAAAAGCTTCTAAGAACTCTCTCTTTGGTTTTCTCTACTTCCAAATGTCCCCCTAGAATGTGGTTATGTGCAAGATTTAATACAGTGTTTCTAAAAGTCAGGGTCACCAAAAATTGTTTAACAATGTCTGTTCCTTTCTTTTCTACATGATATACCAAATCATTAACTGCTTTGAAATAAGGATAGGGTAATACATGTTATGGCTGTGTCACAACACCATTTATATCCCTGATATTATTTCTTGCCTCTACCAATGTTGGATCCTCCCATTGGACTTTTTTAAAATTACCAGGGCCACCAACCAGATCTATAAAATTGTCAGTATTTTCTGAGCTAGTACTTGGTACTTCATTACTCTGAGAAGGTTGATCACCTACTAATAGGAATAGGGCAATAAATCTTATTTTTCTCCTTTTCAATTGAAACCCATTCCAAATCAGTTTCAGAGAAAGGAAATACATGAATATCAGTAGTTTGACATATTTCTGGAGATTCCCATAACTCCAGAAATTTTGGAAAATCTATCCCTATCACCACCTCATGGGCAAAATGTCGTACTACACCCACAAAATATTTTAATTTACCACACTGAGTCTCAATCTCCACCTCAGCTGTAGGATATTCACGTTTATCTCCATGAACACTGCATCAGGTACTGCATCAGGTACTATAGATATAGCCACTAGTGATGTCGCGAACCTAAAATTTTCGGTTCGCAAACGGCGGACTCGAACTTCCGGTATTGTTCGCGAACGCGTGAACTGCGCAAACCGCCATTGAATTCAATAGGCAGGCGAACTTTAAAACCTACAAGGACTCTTTCTGGCCACAATAGTGATGGAAAAGTTGTTTCAAGGGTACTAACACCTGGACTGTTGCATGCTGGAGGGGGATCCCTGGCAAAACTCCCATGGAAAATTACATAGTTGATGCAGAGTCTGCTTTTAAGCCATAATGGGTCTAAATCAACTAACATTCCCAAAGTGGCTGTCTCAAAACATCCCGGACAGAAGATAGATTGATAGTGATAGATAGGATAGATAGATATACATAGATTGATAGTTAGATAGAATCGACAGAAGAGAAATAGATAGTGGGGAAGATATTTGAAGGGATTATAAGGGATTATATTGATGAGCATATTCGTGTAAACAAGATTATGAGTTCTAATCAGCATGGCTTTAGGAGAAATAGATCATGTCAAACTAATCTAATTAGATTCTAAGAGGAAGTAAGTAAAAATATAGATAAAGGGGAATCAGTTGATGTGATATACTTAGATTTTGCAAAGGCATTTGATACAGTGCCACATGAGAGATTAATGCACAAAATTAAGGGACTGGGAATAGCTGAAAATGTTAGCTCATGGATAAATAACTGGATAAAAGATAGGGAGCAACGAGTAGCAGTAAATGGATCATACTCAGATTGGACAAAGGTAATCAGTGGCGTCCCCCAGGGATCAGTACTGGGCCCTGTTCTTTTTAATATTTTTATAAATGACTTGGAGCAAGGATTAAATAGCGACATCTCTATTTTTGCAGATGATACTAAGTTAAGTAAGGTCATTAGGTCAGAGCAGGATGAACTCTCTTTGCAAAGGGATTTGCTAAAATTAGAACTATGGGCAAGTGAATGGAAAATGAGATTTAATACGGAAAAATGTAAGGTTCTACATTTTGGAAGTAAAAATAAGCAGGCTATGTATTTTTTAAATGGGACAAGACTTAGCCAAACACAGGAGGAAAGGGATTTGGGAGTAGTAATAGATAACAAGCTAAAGATGAGTGCACAATGCAGGGCAGCGGCTTCAAAGGCTAATAAGATACTAGCATGTATTAAAAGAGGCATTGATTCAAGGGAGGAAAGCATAATTCTGTCATTATATAAAGCCCTGGTAAGACCTCACCTTGAGTTTGGAGTGCAGTTCTGGGGACCGATTGCTAAAAAAGATATTGCAGAACTAGAAAAAGTTCAGAGAAGGGCCACAAAGCTAATAAGGGGATTGGAGAAATTAACCTATGAGGAGAGGCTAGCCAAACTGGGTCTGTTCTCTTTAGAAAAAAGGCGCTTGAGAGGTGACATGATTACTTTATATAAATATATTCAAGGCCCATATACAGAGATGGCAGAAGCTCTTTTTATTCCAAGAAAATTGGTTCTGACAAGAGGTCATAATTTAAGGTTGGAGGAAAGGAGATTTAATCTCCTGCAACGGAAACGTTTTTTCACTGTAAGAGCAATAAAATTGTGGAACTCATTACCAAAGGAGGTAGTGAATGCCAATACCATAGATACATTTAAAAATAGTCTGGATAAATTTCTGTATATAAACAAAATTCATGGATATGATTGCTAGTATTAAATGGGTCACATTTTAATGGGGTTATTTAAGCTTAACTGGAGCTTTTTGTAAGTATTTTAGATTTGTATAGGTTGAACTCGATGGACTTCAGTCTTTTTTCAACCTTATCTACTATGTTACTATGTTACTATGTTAGATTTGTTAGATATATAATTACCCTAATAAATTCTAATAATCAAACATGCGTTCTTGGACCCAACTAGCTTGTGTTAATTAGTACTTTTCTTAGTACTTTAATCCCTGTCCCCCCCCCCCCCTATCGGGGGAGTTTTATATGGCCTGCTAGATTACCCTGAAAAATTATAATAATAAGACATGTGGTCTGCTACCTATTTTAACGAGGTTGTGTTTTAAGTACTACCATTCTTAGCACTTTAATCTCTGTAACTCCCCCTATTTGGTGAGGTCTATACGGCCTGGATGATTACCCATACAAAATATAATAATAAGACATCTGCTCTTGGTCTGCGACCCATGGTAACTATGTTTTGTTAATTAGTAATGTCCTTCGCATTTTAATAGCTGTTACTCATACTCACCCTATCGGTGGAGGTCTATATGGCCTGCATGATTACCCTTACAAAATATAACAACCAAACATATGCTCTGGGACCCATGGTAAGTAGGTTGTGTTAAGTAGTACTGTTCTTTGCATTTTCATACCTGTTACATCACCAAATGGTGGCAGGTCTATCTGGCCTTCATGATTAGCTGCACCCAAACCCAAAAAAAAGCCGAGTGGTCTTAGACTAACACCCATGGCTAACTCGGTTGTTTCAATTAGTACTATTCTTAGCACTTTCATCTCTGTTACGGGCGGTCTACATGGCCATCATGATTAGCCTAACCAAATACTACAATCCAACCTTGGCTCAGTCTTCCTAAGGTCCTTCATTGTCTGTATTTTGGTAGTACTGTTCTTATTAGTTTAATAGCTGATACGACACCGAATGTTGTCAGCTCTATATGGCCTGCATGAATAGCCGCACCCAAAGCCAAAAAAAAGCCAAGCGGTTTTGCACTAAAACCCATGGCTAACTCTGTTGTTTCAAGTTCTACTATTCTTAGCTCTTTCATCTCATCCCTGTTACTTCCAGGACTCTCGGTGGTGGTTGTCTACATGGCCATCATGATTAGCCTAACCAAATACTACAATCCAACCTTGGCTCAGTCTTCCTAAGGCCCTTCATTGGCTGTATTTTGGTAGTACTGTCATCCTTTTGAATAATAGATTACAGGAAAGGCATTGATTTTAGAATCCCAGAGATCATTTATATGACCCGTGAAATCAAAAAAGAAATTCATTAGATACCCGTTACACAATTATTTATCCTCAGGCATTTTTAATACGAGTGTCCTAGAGCCTCAAACGAAACAACAGCATGAAAGAGTAGATATGTCATCCTTTTGAATAATAGATTACAGGAAAGGCATTGATTTTAGAAACCCACAGATCATTATTTGGAACCGTGAAATTAGAAAAAAACATTGATTAGACACCCGTGACACTTATTTATGCTCAGGCCTTTTTAATACGAGGGTCCCGGAGCCTCAACCGAGGGCAGCAATTATAACAACAGTATGCTGTGTAAGTCAGATAGACAGTTAGACACAGGCCTGATAGAAAATACAATTAGATTACACTAGCATAATGATTTAAAGACTTTTTTTTGGAAATTTTAAGAAAAAGGTTAAGCACATATATATGAGTCGTGGCTGATAGCCTTGGAAGGACAGCTATTAAAAACAGTAGGCTCTGTATGTCGGATACACACAAGCCTGATAGAAAATACTATTAGATTACACTAGAAAAATGATTGAAATTATTTTTTTTGGGGGGGGGATTAAAAAAAGGTTAAACACATATGAGTCGTGGCTCATAGACTAGGGAGGGCAGCAAGTAAACACAGTATGCTCTCTATGTCAGCAAAACACACAGGCCGGATAGAAAATTATATTAGATTACACTAGCAAACAAATTTAAACTTTTTTTTTTATATATTTAAATTAAGGTGAAAGAAAAATAGATATGAGTGCTGGGTGGCTGCCTGGCACAGACCAATTAACCAAAAGACTGAAAAAAAAAGAGGTATATTAATGCTGAGTGAGCCTGACAGACACAGGCATGATAGTAAATGTAATTAGATTACTCTAGCAAAATTATTATTATTTTTTTTTTTTTATTTAAAATAATGTTATAAACGGATATTAACACTGGCGGCTGCTGGCTGGCACAGAGCAATGAACCAGAGTATATGCTGTGTGACACTGGCCTAATAGAAAATGAAAAAAAATTACACTAGAAAAATAATTATATTTTTGGGTTAGTTAAATTTAAACTAATGTTGTTAGGGAGATATCAGTGGTGGCAGTAGTCACAGCATATGCTGTGAGCCTTAAACACACAGCTGAAAGCCAGGCAAATGCTAATAAAAAAAAAACAAACAAAAAAAAAACGGCACAAAATATAGCCCTAAAAAGGGCTTTTTGGGGTGCTGTGCTTGCAGCAGAGATGAGTGGAGTCCTTCTGGACTGTAAATACACTAGCCTAGCTATGTTTTTCCTATTAATGTCAGGAGCAAAAACACAACACGTCCTCTCATTAAAAAAGCAAGGTCGTTATGAGTCTAAAATGGCGGATTCCGAGTAGCTGGGAGTGTCTGTGAGGGAGTGTCTGATGTTGATTGGCTCTAATGTGTCAGGCGGCTGTGACATAAAGGGTCAAAGTTTCCACAATGATGACACATAGGGGAGGATCGAACATCGCCATGTGTTCGCCCACAAACGCGAACGCGAACAAGCTATGTTCGATGTGAACCGTTCGCGGGCGAACAGTTCGGGACATCACTAATAGCCACTAGTGTGACCATGCTTCCTGAATCAAGCAAAGCCCTAGACCCTTTACCATTAACCTTCACACTACACCAATGGGAATCATTATTAACAGAGCTGTTGCAATTAGACAATAGTGAATGAGCAACATTACAGTTCATAAGTTTATCTTTATCACAGTCCCTGGCAATATGACCAACCTCATTACATTTAAAACATCTTACAGGTTGGTTATATTTAAATGTTCCCTTAATTCCTGGGGAAATGTCTCTGGTGTTTTGCATATACACCTGCTGCTCTCCTATCCCCTTTATCCCCTGGGCCCTGAACAGTTTAACCAGTTCTTGTAGAGTTCTGGGACTTGGGAAAGCGGGGCTGATCCGCTGAAGACTGTTGCAAAGCTTCTCCTGAAGCTATAAATCTTTAGACCAACACAATCAACTGGTCCTCTGTTTGAGGACTACTTGATTAACCCACTGCCGCAGGGAAGCAGGTAATCCACGTTGAAACCGGTCCATCACCAGTAGTTCCACTATTTAGGTAGCCAAATTAACCTCTGGTTGCAGCCACTTCCTGGCAAGATGTATAACATCGAACATCTGGGATCTTGCAGCATTATGAGATGAAAACATCCAGGAATGGAATTTTTGTGCACGGACTGCTGAAATCACCCCTAGGCATGCAAGGATTCCTGCTTTCAATTTCTCATAGTCACTGGCTTGTGCTAGCTCTAAATCACAGTAGGTTTTCTGAGGTTCACCACTAAGAAATGGCTCAAGTATACTCGCCCACTCAAATGCCAAAAAATATGCCTCAACATTATCAGCTGCTGTCATCTTTTGAAGATAATGACTAGCCCTTATTATTCTGGAACCTTGGTTGCCACCAACATAATCAGAGTTCAGTTTTTCTGATATGGCTTGAACCTCTCGTTGCAGAGTTTGTGTATCACTTTGTTGCTCTTCCCGGGTTTTCCTGAATGTCTCAGCTTGCACAGCGGCCATCTGTTGTATCAACATTTTAGTGTTCTCCCTCTGTGATTTAGCAGCTGCATAGCACTCTCTGACTGGGCCAAGACCAACAGTTGCAGTTCTGCACTATTTTCAACAGCTTTTCTGTTAGTCTCCTGCTGTATAGCGTTAGAATGGATCAAAGTTTTAAGGACTTCCTTTATGTTGCTTGCAGATTATAATGCCCACAGACATACAACGTGGTTACCCGGATTCTCCACCAAGTGTAACAGGAACACTTTTAACCACAGTCTTCTAGGGCACAAATGCAGCACAGGACAGTTCACTGTAGTTTAAAAGGCTTTTATTTTTCACAGCAGCAAACAGGCAGTTCAGTTTAAAAAACAGAGTAATCCTTCCTCTGCAGGAATATAAAGTACTTTTAGTAAGTAGCAGTACTTACAGTACAATCAAGTCCCTGCACTTCACAGCATTTCACAGTGCTTTGCAAGAATAATGTCCTTTTTAGTAGTTCACAGAAACAAAGGTCTTTTAACACACACACCAGCTCCTGTAGCTGGGTAACTCTCTCTCATAGGTATAAGTCAGACTCCTATTTAAACTCTCAAAGCTTTTAATTAACCGCACCTGTTATTAGCTGCTTAATCAAAAGGCTGGACTGGACAGCTTCACAGCTGTCTGAGATAATGGCCCACACTTCTCCCAATTATCCCAACCCCAGGGACCCAGAACGCAGTTATTGCACTATTATCATTAATATGAATGCCAATATGTCTTTTACATTACAGGTATGCAATGTGTGATGCCATACAAAATATAGTCACATCTTCTCAACCTGTAATATCAACATTATCTTTTTCAGCAACAAACAACAAAAATCCCTAATCTGCTTCACCATAGAATATTTCACTTTTTCAAAGTAACATTAAAATAATTTACTATTAAATATCACTATTTCAAAATGTGCTTCTCACTATTACAAAATATATTTACTTTATTAAGAATCATATCAACATATTTCTGTTCACTATCAAACAAATTTGTCATTATTTACATTTTTTTACCCGTAAACTACTGAACCAATTGTCTTCCGAGTTTTATACAAACGTTTAAATGCAGACATTTTTTAATTTTATTAAGAGAATACTTCAATACATATGAATAGAATAACAAGAGTTCTGAAAATTGCGTCCAAAATTATATTATAGTCCTTGACAGAGGAGAAAATACTAGTCCATTATCTTCACCTATAACTTGCAAAATGGTCTCACACAATGAAGTCCATACTGTGATGTATGGACTAAAAATTATGCAATGCCTAGAAATTAATGGTTTCATTTCTTTTTAATAACAGTAAAACTTTTGGATTATTAGGGACAATTGCCTCAACCACATTACTCATTATAATTGTTACTTCTGTCCAAAATTTTTCTAAGCATTTACAACCGCATCAGATATGTATTATAGTGCCATCCTCTCCACATCTCCTCCAGAATTAGCCAGTGGTATTAAAGGGACAGTCAACACCAGAATTTTTGTTGTTTTAAAAGATAGATAATCCCTTAATTACCAATTCCCCAGTTTTGCATAACCAACACAGTTATAATTATACACGTTTTACCTCTGTAATTACCTTGTATCTGAGCCTCAGCAGACTGTCCCCTTATTTCAGTTCTTTTGACAGACGTGCATTTTAGCCAATCAGAGCTGTCTCCATGGTAAATTCACCTTCATGAGCTCAATGTTATCTATATGGAACACGTGAACTAATGCCCTCTTGTGGTGAAAAACTATCAAAATGCATTTAGATTAGAGGTGGCCTTCAAGGTCTAAGAAATTAGCATATGAACCTTCTAGATTTAGCTTTCAACTAAGAATACCAAGAGAACAAAGCAAAATTAGTGATAAAAGAAAATTGGAAAGTTGTTTAAAATTACATGCCCTTTTTTTCAACTTGACTGTCCCTTTAAGGTACATTTTCTTTAACTTATTAGATGTGGTACCACCTTGTCAAAAATTTAATTTAATTTCTTGAACCTTAGCCAAGATTGAAGCCGATTTAGTTGCCGCGAAGACGACATTCCAATCTTTTTCTGCAAGATTGGTCCGTAGCTCTTTATTCCATAATTTAGTATAGAAGGGAAGTTGCTATGTCTCTGGGAGCAGTAACAATTTATACAAAACAGATATCGAATGGGTATGGGTATGTTGTATCAAGCACAACTTCTCAAAATATGTTTGCAGTCAGTAAAGGTGTTGTTTATATGGATGTGTATTAACATAATGTCTCACTTGTGTATAAGAAAGGCAGTGGAGAATAGATTCATTATTTGTTATTCAGTTTGGGTAAAGTTTGTAAAACATATAAAAATCTGGGCAGCACATTCATTTTTATGACACTAATTCTACCAGCCATAATTTATGCTTGTTTTTCCATTTTGAAAGATCTCGCACAATAGCATTTTCAAGAGACTTGTAATTAGGTTCCAACATCACTTGGCAGTCAGGTGAGAGAAATATACCTACATATTTAATCTTGTTTTTTGTAACTGAAGAGAACAGAGGTTCATAATCTGGGCCATGTATTGGGGGCAATAGATATATTCAAAACGTCCGACTTTGTTAAATTTAGTTGGAATTTGGACACTAGACCATATTCCTTAAAGATCAGTAATGTTTTGGGGAGTGATTCTTCAATGGACACTGAACCCAAATTTTTTCTTTCATGATTCAGATAGAGCATGCAATTTTAAGCAACTTTCTCATTTTCTCCTATTATTATTTTTTTTCTTTCTCTTGCTATCTTTATTTGAAAAAGAAGGCATCTAAGCTATTTGTTTGGTTCAGAACCTTGGAAAGCACTTGTTTATTGGTGGATTAATTTATCCACCAATTAGCAAGAACAACCTAGGTTGTTCACCAAAAATGGGCCGGCATCTAAACTTACATTCTTGCATTTCAAATAAAGATACCAAGAGAATGAAGAAAATTTGATAATAGGAGTAAATTAGAAAGTTGCTTAAAATTGCATGCTCTATTTGAATCACAAAAGAAAAAATGTGGGTTCAGTGTCCCTTTCAGTGTTAGTAAGAGTCAAGAGAACGTAGTCCACATACATTTCCAGTTTATTCTCTGAGCCACCCAATGTGATCCTGGTAATCTGTAGGTCTCTCCTTATTTTATGGATTAAAATCTTGATAGACAAATTAAAGGGTAATGGAGATATGGGGTAATCCATTCACTTTGACCTTAGCCATTGTATAACGCGAGAAAACCATATTTATAAATTTATGACTGAAATTCATATGAGACAAAGTGGTTTTAAAAAAACAGGCCACGCCCACTGAGACGCACTGTGACATTAGTGCTTCCTGTTTTGGCTCAGATCCATTGCCGGCTACAAAGACCGTGCCATTCAGGGAAAAAAGGGACCTATTACTGGAGCGGTATACTTGCCTTTGGAATACCCCCCAATATACAGTTGAAGTCTGGTGTTACAGACACATCTGGATCGTGGGACACAAAGAGTGCTTTTGTGTGTAGTAGGAGACCCTACACTAACACTTATACTATACCTCATATTGATTGAGGTCACACTTGTGTGTTTGTTTGTCTTTTTCTTTTTATGTAATAAATCAAATTTTATTGGATACACTGCACCGTATTTTCTTTTTTCTTCTGCGCTCCTTGTTTGTCTGTTTTTAGCTGGTTTACAAAAAAGCCCAATTAACCCAAAGGGGGATATTTATCAAAGCCTCAACTTTGTTGCATTCGCCGGCACCAATACGCTCGCCTAACATCGCTGCCGCGTATCTCAATACGCTCTCCTTATTTATAAAAAAAGCCGGCAAAAAGACGCGCACCAAGTACGGGGCGATGAGCATCGGACTGTTGTTAACTAGCAGTCATCGATCTCGCGTCTATTCGGCCTTTTCCCAACTTTATTTATAACCTGTCACTAAACGCCACCACTATACTAAAATGTTTAACCCCTATCCTGCTGCTCCCCGACCCCGTCGCAACCTAAATAAAGTTATTAACCCCTATCCCGCCACTCCCCAACCCCATCACAACCTAAATAAAGTTATTAACCCCTAAACCTAACAACCCGCTAACTTTAAATTAAAATTACAACATCCCTATCTTCAAATAAATTTAAACTTACCTGTAGAATTAAAATAAACTATATTAAACTATTAATTAACCTACCGTAACTATTATCCCACAAATAAATTAAACTACCAATGAAATAAAATAAATTACATATTAAAAAACCTAACACTACTCAAATTAATTAAATATACAATTAAACATTATTAAAAGTACTAAATTACAGAAAAAAACAAACACTGAGTTACACTAAATTACGAAAAATAAAAAAGCACATTATCAAAAATAAAAAAGAATTACACCTAATCTAATAGCCCTATCAAAATAAAAAAGTCCCCCCAAAATAAAAAAAAAAAACCCTAGCCTACATAAAACTACCAATGGTCCTTAAAAGGGCCTTTTGTGGGGCATTGTCCCAAAGAAATCAGCTCTTTTACCTGTAAATAAAAATACAAACACTCCCCAACAGTAAAACCCACCACCCAACCAACCAACCCCGCCAAATAAAAAAACTATCTAAAATAACCTAAGCTCCCCTTTGCCCTGAAAAGGCATTTGTATGGGCATTGCCCTTAAAAGGGCATTTAGCTCTTTTACATGCCCAGACCTTAACCTAAAAATAAAACCCAACCAAAAAACCCTTAAATAAACCTAATGCTAACCCCCGATGATCCACTTACAGTTATTGAAGTCACGCTTGAAGGATCCATCCAGCCGGCAAGAAGTCTTCATCCTGATGGCCTCTTTGATCTTCATCCAGCCGGCGAAGTCCTCATCCAGGCGGCAAAAAGTCTTCATCCAGATGGCATCTTCTATCTTCATCCATCTGGCGCGGAGTGGCTCCATCCTGAAGACATCCGGCGCGGAGCATCCTCTGCTGCTCCATAACTTGTCCGCCTGCTCTGAGGCTTTGAACAGAAATAAACCCAATAGAATACCATACGTTTGATTGACACCCCCTGCTAGCGGCCGATTGGCAGCGAATCTGCAGGGGGCAGCATTACACCAGCAGTTCACAAGAATTGCTGGTGCAATTATAAATTGGCATTTATCGATGTGCACTGGACATGATACGCTACATTGTATAATGTCCGCTAGCACTATGATACATCTACCCCGAAGAATTTACTCTTCCTGGTATAAAACCATATTAGTCTGGTTTATCAATTTCAGTAAAAAAAAAAACAACAATTTATCCAAGTAGTCAAAATCTTGGTGAAGATATTAATGTCTGTATTGAGCAAGAAAATAGGATGAAAATTATCTGGTATATTTTGAGTCTTGCCGGACTTTGACTGTACTGACACTGTAATGTGTGCCTCTAGCATAGATGATGAAAAACCTCCTTCATCAAGCAATGTGTTATTGAGGTGTTACAGAAATGGCACCAATTGTGGAGCAAAGAGCTTGTAATATTTCATCCCTAGGCAGTCCGGACACGGGCATATCTTTTATGGATGACAATATTTCTTCCCCCGAAATAGAAGATTCCTACTCAGAGTTCTAATTTTCCTGTCGCTGTGTCTTGTCCATCTTGTCAATCCAAACCAACATTAAAGGGCTAGATTATGTTACACGCTAACGTTAGCACGAGTGTAATATAAGAATATTGTGGACACATTTATATGCGCTCGTATTACAAGTTGAAAGTAAACACAAGAGCGCAATTGCATTTAACTTAAAGAGTTAGGGATAAAAAAAAGTTGCACCAACCACCACATAAATAAATTAAAATATACAGTTGCACTCATATAAATACTATCCGATAAAAAATATTCATATAAAAATGATTTTAAAAAGTTATAAGGGTTCAAAGGTTTATGGTATATGGCCATGCATTTGACTGCAAATGGTTATTAAATATGTATATATAGCTTCCACTCTCCTAGCCAATAAACTTAACAACCGAACAGCCCAAGCCAGAATTATGTCTATACAAACCCCATCGAACACACACGTCTCCGCCCCTCTTGACATCAGTAACACCTTCAAACAATACTACTTGAACCTTTATAACATCGAGGCCAATTCAGAATCTGCGCCTTGTCCTGTAGAGCGCATCTCTGAGTTTCTTAAATCCCTTGCTCTTCCCTCACTAACCCTGGAAGATGCATCTCTCCTCACGTTCCGATTACAACACAGGAAATAGCAAAAATTATTTGCAACCTAAAATTAGGGAAAGCCCCTGGACCTGACGGCTTTACAGCCAGGTTCTATAAAACTTTTCTACCTCAGATAGCCCCTATTCTCTGCAAATTCTTCAAGCTGAATTCTTGGAAGCTGTGATAGTCACTATCCTAAAGCCTGGTAAACCCTCCGATCTTTGCAGCAGCTATCGGCCGATCTCATTAATTAATCTCGATACAAAAATATACGCCAAACTCCTGGCCAATAGGGTCACGAAGGTTATTCCCTCCCTTATAGCTGTTGATCAAGTTGGATTTATTCCGAATAGAGAAGGCGTCGATGCGACTAGGCGAATACTGGATGTCCTCCATCTGGCGGGTCGTCGGGGTGCTCCCTTCCTGGCCCTGTCACTAGATGCGGAAAAATCGTTCGATAGGGTCAGGTGGGAGTTCCTGTGGGAAGCCATGGACACCTTTGGTTTTCCCGCCCCCTTTATAAGTGCAGCGAAAACCCTCTATAATCACCCGACGGCTGTCGCTCGAGGAGTGGGGTTTCAGTCCTCCAAATTCACCATAGCAATCAGCACCAGACAAGGATGTCCCCTCTCCCCACTCCTGTTTGCCCTCACCATAGAACCCCTAGCTCAATCTATCAGACATGAACCTCAAGTTGCAGGACTTGTCATAGGGCCTCATACCCATAAAATTTCCCTCTATGCGGACGACATTACTCTCTCCCTGACATCACCCAACACTTCCCTCACTGCAGTCTTTACTATCTTAGAAAAGTTTGGTTCCCTGAGCTTTTATAAACTCAATGTAACTAAAACTGAAGCTCTCCCCATAAACATCCCTCCAGAAGTTCTAACCTCTCTTCAGTCAACTTACCATTTTCAATGGAAAAATACTTCACTCAAGATCCTGGGGGTCCACCTTAGTCCAGACCCTACCGACACTATAGCACAAAATTACACTGACAGACTCCCAGAGTTCAAGAAACTTCTCGAGTTGTGGGAATTCCATGAAATCTCATGGACAGGTCGCATCGCTGCGATAAAGATGTCTTTCCTCCCCAAGATTACATATCTTCTAAGGTCCATTCCATATAACATCCCAAGAGCACTCCTTAACAGATTCCAAAGCTTGATTACATCTTATGTATGGAGGGACTGACGGCCTAGAACGTCGGGTCGCACACTTGAAAAGCCGATCTTACAAGGAGGCCTAGCTCTCCCGAACTTGATCTCGTACTACAATGCCGCTAGACTATCACACATTCTCTGCTGGAATGACCCCGAGAGACAACTTAGCTGGTATTCCTTAGAGTCCTCATTACTGCCTTCAAGAATAACCCTCTCTGACATAATGTGGATTCCCCCTCACCACAGATGAGCCATTGATGACCTACACCCTGTTTTTAAACATGCGCTACGATTTTGGGATCAGATCAGACATAATCCAGACATATCCCCTCTCCCTTCTCCCGCTATGACAATCCCTGCTGCACTTTACTGTCTCCCGGACTCTCACTAGGACCTATGGCCACAGTTGCGAACACTCCAGATCTCAGACTTCTATGAGGAAGACAAGTGGCTTTCACACCCAGCAATTTGCACTAAACTTCAACTCCCACCCAAATTGCATTTTGAGGGATTTCGTTTAAGCACCCGCCTATGCACATGGGGTTATCCCAAACAGACATTGCGTCCAATGACCACCTGGGAGAGATCAAGGTATGGGGCTCATGGTCTCAGACACCTCTTATCTTTCCACTACAGTATACTTACTAACCCGACTCCCTCACATAAAATTTCCCAGCATCACGCATGGGAGAAAGAAATAGGTATCACTGTCACCCCAGAGGTTTGGCACACTAGAATCAAAACAACCAAAAAGATCCTTCATTGCGCCACACTCTGGGAGCTACATTATAAGATCCTGGTTCGTTGGCACCTTGTCCCAACTATACTGCACACGATATACCATTCGCAATCTCCTGAGTGCTGGAGAGGATGCAAATTACATGGCTCCCCGCTCCACATCTGGTGGTCTTGTCCAGTAATTCAGCCATTGTGGAAAAAAATATTTGCACTTCTCCAGATACTCGGCCTCACCCCCCCATTCACCCCTGAAGTAACTCTCTTGCACATGCAGATGCCCAACCTCACCTCTTCGGGAGAAGCACTCACAATCTATGTCCTCATGGCCACAAAATTAGTCCTAGCAAGGAACTGGAAAAAAGAGGAACCCCCGACCCTCTCCAAAGTAATCTCATGTGTACACAATATTGGCCAAATGGAACAATACTCGTACAGAGTACTCGACAAGACCGACGCTTTCCATGAAATATGGCTCCCATGGCTTACAAAATTTCCTAACTGGTCATCAAACCTCTAGATCCCACCTCAGGCCCGCTGACCACCTTCCTCCCCCTTCCCTCATCCCCCCTCCCTTCTCTCCCCCCCCCTTTTTTTTGCTTTCTTCCCTTTTCACACCTTCCACGCTCACTTACCATGAATCCTCTCGCCCTATAATCTAATAAAATTAGAGCACCAACACCATCATACTCAATACTACAGACACGGTACCTAAGCTCATACCCACAGCACATCACTTTCAGAAAAGAGACCATATCTATGCCTGTACTTGTTCTTATTCTTGTTTTTATTTATCATTGTCTACATACATGCACAAATGTTTGATTTGTAATATTCAAATCTGTATTGCAACCATATGTCTTTATAACCTCAAGTTTGTATCTTCAGGCAATGTTGTTATATATTATATTGTCTCAATAAACATTTTCTGTTTAAATATGTATATATATATATATATATATATATGGGACAGAAAGCGAAAAAAGTGGTAGAAGGCGCTAGACTGAGGGGGTGGAAAAGAGATATAGGAGAGAATCTAATCTCAATCTAGAAGGTAGAATCCCCCGGGAGCAAAAAACCAACCATATAGCAGCTATCCCTTGGTGAGCAGAGAAGCAATTGTGCTGGCCGAGAAGAACAGGGAATCCCCGGCTGGCACAGTGCTTATCCCCCTGTGTAAATATGTATCTGAAGAGGCTATGATAAGGGATATGATAGCGCTGGTTGTTAGGAGACAATGTAAAACACAATTAATATGTGTGACTAGATGCCAATTATAATACAGAATACACAGCAAATCAAACACAATGTTAAAAAAAACACTATAAAATAGAGTGGAGAGTTGAATACAAAATGTCCCAAATACTGGAGAACTTATATGTTGTATATATACAGTGGTAGAATTCGAGACTTGGGATGTGGGTGAAATGCACACTTACAGAAATGAACCTCAATCGTATGAGGTAAGGAAACAGCACATCAGGGAGTCACTCTTAGTAGGCTTGGCCCCTTAGGGTATAGGGGAAACTTCCAAACAATAGGCTTGTCTTTTTCCCTTCTGCTTTCCCGGGTGTATGTGAAACTTCAGGGAGTTGGAGCCTTTTTCCTCGGCCTCTTTTGGTATGGGTCCTCTCAGGATGGTAGTGTAAACGATATATAAGAGAAAGAAATACCAAAATAGTGTGATATCGTTTAAAAATCAAACATTTTATTCACATATGTACACTCCTAAAAATGCCTGCTTACATCAAAAATCCTCACAAGTATGAGGTATTTGTACAGCGATATACAGCAAATGCAGTCCAATATATGCACTGTGTACTAATAACTGCAGTGGAATGACCACAGATAGTGAAATGGCCACAGGTAGCCAAAGAAACCACAAATGTAGCAGCAAGTATCCACAAAATACTGAGATCAGTGGATAGGTTAAAAACTCTTATCTGTAAAGTATACTGCACCAGAGATTCTGGTTGGTAAAAACAGTCCGTTCATATAAGGTGAAGTCTAACGCGTTTCAAAGGTTGTAGTAATAACTCCTTCTTCTTCAGAGACTGTTTTGTGTTTGAACGGCTGTTCCTTTTATTCCCGTTTCGTCTCGCGGGATTTTAGAGGAAAGTTCTAAACACGCTTCTAATTGGACTGTGCGCTCACACCTCTGATGACGAATGTAAAGTTCATCCTGATTCGTTAAAAACGGAGGTGTGAATTTCTAATCTGCAAAGCAGCGTGAGTTGAGGACACCACTCCTCCAAGATAAGACGTATTACAGCGTGTAATCCTGATACATCTATCTTGGTGATACAGAGGGAAATGACTATAATCTTTGGGCAGGTGTGACTAAATCATGACCCCTTTGTAATATACAGGACAGAACGAGGCCACTTAAACCATACATTACATGCTAAAAAAAAATGAATCTTATAACAATACTTTACAATTATCCTGCGTATTATTGCAAATGATACAATCCTGTGGGGATTATGGTTAAGCAGTACTATATCACAATTGCATACTAAATGTAACATGAAACAATTGGGAAACAGAAAAACAAAAAGACAAAACAACACAGACGTCATATTGGATAAACAGAAATAAAAAGTGAAAAGTATTAGAGCGGAATCGATCTCGCGACTAATATGTTCAGGGGCAGTGTACTAGACCACTGGGCTACAACTGCCCGAGGTGTATGTGTATACTAAAACTGATATTGATCCCTTGTGATTTGTTTAAACAAAAAATTCATTCTTTATGTACAAGTGGCTCACATAATCAAGTTCCCTTATTTAAAGTTTTGGGGGCGGTTTGACCCTATATATTTATTTATTGTTTTTTTATTGTTTATTATTTATTATTTGTCTATAGGGGCGGGTTAAAAGTGATATATTAAAATCGACTGTGCTATAGACATTCTACTTACTCCTAAAAAAGATTCTTTTAAAAGGTGATTAAGAGTGCTTATAAAAATATTTTTAAAAAGAAGTTTTTTTTCCCTTAAAAATAAGATTGTTCATTAGATGCATTGAGAACTTTAAGAAATAGATATGATTAAAACATATACTATAGATAAAACTTTACTAAAAATATATCCACCTATTGTAATGTAGATATATGCTACCCTAAAGTTGATGACCCATATTATGTTTCTAAAAAGGCGGCCAGATCTATATCCTTATTCAGACCATTTGGTGATATTGTGTTCATGGTGTGAATCCAAAAAGTTTCTTTCTTGCGTAGGGCAATGGTTCTATTACCCCCACGTATATGGGTTTTGACATGTTCAATAATTGTACCTTTCAAACATGACGGGTCTTGGTTGTGCACATTTTTATAATGAAGAGATAGATTATGGGAAGTTTCTCCTATAGTGATATTAGTCAGGTGTTCAGATAATCTTTTCTTATATGGTCTGGTCGTTCTACCGATATATTGTAAATTACAGCTACATTGTAGCATGTATACCACAAAATCGGTTTTACAATTACATAAAGACTTGATATCAAACTCTTTTCCATTTTTCGTTGATTTAAATTTCTTTGTCGGTTTGTGTCCATTCATGTGATGGACACAAGACTCGCAATTTTTTCGATTGCATTTAAAAAAAACAATTGTTTGTTTTCCTAGCCAATTTTGATGGGTCGGTTTGCTATTCTTTAGCAAACTGGGTGCTAGAACTGATTTAAATTTTTTGTTTTTCTTGTATATTATTTTTGGGTTCTCTTTTGTTATATCTTTTAAGAGAGCATCTTTTTTTAAAATATGCCAGTGTTTGTTTAAAATCTTATTTATTTCCTGGGCTCCCTCATTGTAGGTCGTGACTAAGCTACATGTGGAGTAGTCACTTCTTTTCTTTTTTTGATCTGACTCTTTCAGCAGATTTTTTCTAGGGATTTTTCTAGTTTTATTATCAGCGTTTTGTAGAATCTTGTGATTATAACCCTTTTTTAAAAACTTATTTTTTAGACAGTGTGATTCTTTTTCATAATCCTCCATTTTGGAGCAGTTACGTCTAATCCTTTGAAACTGTCCAAATGGAATATTTTCTATCCATTTAGGATTATGTCCACTGCTAGCATGTAAGTAAGCGTTACTGTCAGTGTCTTTTTTGTATAGCCTTGACAGAATTTTGTTGTCTTCATGATAAAACACAAGATCTAAAAACTCTATTTCGTTTTTATCAATTTTTTTAGTAAAATTTAAATTAAAAGTGTTATCATTTATAAATGTAATAAAATCCTCTAAAATTTCATTTGTACCTGACCAGATTAAAATGATGTCATCTATAAATCTGCCCCAATAAACAATAAAGGGAAGAAAGGGGTTGTTTTCCCATATTTGAATTTCTTCCCATGCCCCCATATATAAATTCGCAAAACTAGGGGCAAAGCGGGTGCCCATGGCTGTACCACTTATTTGCAAATAAAATTGATCATTGAACATAAAATAATTTTTTTCCAAAATGAATTTGATTGAATTTGTTAAAAATTTCTGTTTTTCCAAATCAATGTCTGTTATTTTGTTAAACCAAAATTTTATCGCCTCAATACCTTTAAGATGAGGGATACTCGTATATAAAGCACTTACGTCTAAGGTGGCCCATAAGTAATTGGGGTCCCAAATTATTTCTGTTATTTTGTTTATGGTGTCTGTTGAATCTTTCAAATAAGACCTGAGATGTGGAACTACTGGTTGTAGAAAAGTATCCACAAATTCCGACAATTTAGATGTTAAACAATTAATCCCTGATACTATGGGTCGCCCAGGTGGATTTTCCTTATCTTTATGCACTTTGGGTAAGTAATAAAAGATAGCTATAGTCGGATTTTCATTTCTTAAAAACTGAAATTCATTCTCATTTATACAATTTTTATTCTTGGCCAGACCTACTAATTCTTGATATTCGTTTTGGAAGGTTTTTGTCGGGTCCCCCTTAATTTTTGTATAAGTAGCATTGTCTTCTAATAGACGTAATGCTTCCTTAATATAGTCTGTTTTTTCCTGTATGACTAGACCCCCTCCCTTGTCTGCTTCCCTGAAAACAATTGTGACATCTTCTTGTAGATTTTTTAAGATTGATTTTTCTCTTACATTTAAATTGTCTTTCTTAATTTTATATGTATTACAAAATTTATCCAAGTCTTCTTTGACCAGATTATAAAAAACTGGTATATAGTTCCCTTTCGACTGGACTGGGAAATAGGTTGAGGGAGGTTTAAATGTGGTATATTTTGCATATGATAAAGTTACTTTTTCATTATCATTGGTTTCCCCTTCCATATTTAGTTCTTGGAGAATAATTAGGGCTTCTAGATCTGTATCTGATAATAATTGTGTGTTGAGATCATTAATATTGTCTTGAACATCTTTTTTTTGTTTTTCAAAGTGACGTTTTAATGTTAACTTTCTGATGTATTTATTCAAATCAATAAAAAGTTCAAAAGGATTTGGTACTTTGGTAGGGGCAAAGGATAAACCCTTATCTAAAACGCTGATTTCTTCGCTTGAAAAGTTTCTTTTGGAAAGGTTAAAGATTTTAGTATTCAATTCACTAATCTCATTTACAACTTCGTTTAGATGTTGCGGTCTAATGATCTGATTCTTTGCCTTCCCTTTTCCCTTTCCTCCTCTGCATCCTCTCGTCCTCTTTTTGTTTTTCTGGTTTCTCTCAGGTTCCAATCTGGAAGTGGAACCATTTGTTGTTTCTGAATGATGTTGGGGTTCCCTGTTTGGGTTTTTCTCTGGGGTGGCACTAAAAAAATTTATATTGTTGTCCCCATTATTATGACTATTTCTTGTCTGAACTGGGGTCCCCCCATTTCTATGCGTCTGAGCTTTTGGGTTATTTCCTATATTGTGGTTACCCCCATATGGTCTCATTCCATTTTGATTATAGTAGGATTGTGAATTTCTATAGTGTTGGGGCTGAGTGTTGTTCCCATAGCCATAGTAATGGTCATAATTTCTATCTCTTGAGTCTTTATAGTTGTATCGCCAGCTATTGGAAGGTAAATTCTCTCTTGGTCTGTCTGCTCCCCTCCCATTGAAATTTCTGTATTCGTACATATTCCTATTGAATGACTGACTATTTGTATAATGATTTCTCTATTCATAAGTGTTTCTTTTAACTTGTGGTATTCTGGATGTATTAATGTATTTAGGGTCTTGTTCTCTATGAGTATCATTTTGTGGGGGTATGGGGTGAGAACCAGTATTAGTATGTTCTCCCCTTAGAGATTTAATTCTATTTCTACTTCTATTTCTTTGTTGGAATTGTCTATATGTTTGATTGGTTGAAAAATCTGGAGAGTTAAAAGTAGACCAATTGCTACATTGTTCGGCTTGATTATTCCCCTCTCTTGTTTCATTCCATATATCTTCTTCCTCTCCCTCAGTTCTAATTACTCTTTCCATTTCCTTTTTATCATTGAAATCCCGTAGGAATTTTTTATTTTTCTTACTTTCTACTTCTTTTTCAAATCTTTCTATTTTTCTTTTATTTTCTATATCCAATTCCTTGTAGTACATGTCTCCCCTGAACATATTAAGTCTTGTTCTTATATCTTTGATCTGTTCACTACATTCCTCCACTTTTTTGATTCTGAATTTAATAAGAATATTCATCAGTTTAACCGATATTTCTTCCATAGTGGAATCCCATTCTGATAGAAGTTCTATTTCAGAACTATCTATGATGGTTGTCTTTTCAAATTGTAGCCCTTTGGGGATTATTTTATATTTTAGATATCTTTCTAAATTGTTGCAATCATACCAATGGTTTAGCTGTTTTTTATATAATTTCTCTAGTTTTTCAAATAAAACTTTTGGGTCTGTTAGTTTGTAATTGTCTAATGATTCAGTAAAATCATCATGGATTGATAGATGTTTCTGCTTTTTAGTGATATCAAAATAATCCCCATATTCAAATTCTAACATGTTAGGTATAGTAGTGAAGCAAAGGGGGGGGGTACACTATATGGATACAATGTGTATAAAATGTATGAGTATACAGAAATGACGTATAATTTGCTCCACAAGGGGAAAAAAACCTATCTGATCCCAGTTCAGAAAGCAGCCCTCAAAGGAGATTACAATATGGGACAGAAAGCGAAAAAAGTGGTAGAAGGCGCTAGACTGAGGGGGTGGAAAAGAGATATAGGAGAGAATCTAATCTCAATCTAGAAGGTAGAATCCCCCGGGAGCAAAAAACCAACCATATAGCAGCTATCCCTTGGTGAGCAGAGAAGCAATTGTGCTGGCCGAGTAAGAACAGGGAATCCACGGCTGGCACAGTGCTTATCCCCCTGTGTAAATATGTATCTGAAGAGGCTATGATAAGGGATATGATAGCGCTGGTTGTTAGGAGACAATGTAAAACACAATTAATATGTGTGACTAGATGCCAATTATAATACAGAATACACAGCAAATCAAACACAATGTTAAAAAAACACTATAAAATAGAGTGGAGAGTTGAATACAAAATGTCCCAAATACTGGAGAACTTATATGTTGTATATATACAGTGGTAGAATTCGAGACTTGGGATGTGGGTGAAATGCACAGGATTTTTGATGTAAGCAGGCATTTTTAGGAGTGTACATATGTGAATAAAATGTTTGATTTTTAAACGATATCACACTATTTTGGTATTTCTTTCTCTTATATATCGTTTACACTACCATCCTGAGAGGACCCATACCAAAAGAGGCCGAGGAAAAAGGCTCCAACTCCCTGAAGTTTCACATACACCCGGGAAAGCAGAAGGGAAAAAGACAAGCCTATTGTTTGGAAGTTTCCCCTATACCCTAAGGGGCCAAGCCTACTAAGAGTGACTCCCTGATGTGCTGTTTCCTTACCTCATACGATTGAGGTTCATTTCTGTAAGTGTGCATTTCACCCACATCCCAAGTCTCGAATTCTACCACTGTATATATACAACATATAAGTTCTCCAGTATTTGGGACATTTTGTATTCAACTCTCCACTCTATTTTATAGTGTTTTTTTAACATTGTGTTTGATTTGCTGTGTATTCTGTATTATAATTGGCATCTAGTCACACATATTAATTGTGTTTTACATTGTCTCCTAACAACCAGCGCTATCATATCCCTTATCATAGCCTCTTCAGATACATATTTACACAGGGGGATAAGCACTGTGCCAGCCGGGGATTCCCTGTTCTTACTCGGCCAGCACAATTGCTTCTCTGCTCACCAAGGGATAGCTGCTATATGGTTGGTTTTTTGCTCCCGGGGGATTCTACCTTCTAGATTGAGATTAGATTCTCTCCTATAGCTCTTTTCCACCCCCTCAGTCTAGCGCCTTCTACCACTTTTTTCGCTTTCTGTCCCATATTGTAATCTCCTTTGAGGGCTGCTTTCTGAACTGGGATCAGATAGGTTTTTTTCCCCTTGTGGAGCAAATTATACGTCATTTCTGTATACTCATACATTTTATACACATTGTATCCATATAGTGTATCCCCCCCCTTTGCTTCACTACTATACCTAACATGTTAGAATTTGAATATGGGGATTATTTTGATATCACTAAAAAGCAGAAACATCTATCAATCCATGATGATTTTACTGAATCATTAGACAATTACAAACTAACAGACCCAAAAGTTTTATTTGAAAAACTAGAGAAATTATATAAAAAACAGCTAAACCATTGGTATGATTGCAACAATTTAGAAAGATATCTAAAATATAAAATAATCCCCAAAGGGCTACAATTTGAAAAGACAACCATCATAGATAGTTCTGAAATAGAACTTCTATCAGAATGGGATTCCACTATGGAAGAAATATCGGTTAAACTGATGAATATTCTTATTAAATTCAGAATCAAAAAAGTGGAGGAATGTAGTGAACAGATCAAAGATATAAGAACAAGACTTAATATGTTCAGGGGAGACATGTACTACAAGGAATTGGATATAGAAAATAAAAGAAAAATAGAAAGATTTGAAAAAGAAGTAGAAAGTAAGAAAAATAAAAAATTCCTACGGGATTTCAATGATAAAAAGGAAATGGAAAGAGTAATTAGAACTGAGGGAGAGGAAGAAGATATATGGAATGAAACAAGAGAGGGGAATAATCAAGCCGAACAATGTAGCAATTGGTCTACTTTTAACTCTCCAGATTTTTCAACCAATCAAACATATAGACAATTCCAACAAAGAAATAGAAGTAGAAATAGAATTAAATCTCTAAGGGGAGAACATACTAATACTGGTTCTCACCCCATACCCCCACAAAATGATACTCATAGAGAACAAGACCCTAAATACATTAATACATCCAGAATACCACAAGTTAAAAGAAACACTTATGAATACAGAAATCATTATACAAATAGTCAGTCATTCAATAGGAATATGTACGAATACAGAAATTTCAATGGGAGGGGAGCAGACAGACCAAGAGAGAATTTACCTTCCAATAGCTGGCGATACAACTATAAAGACTCAAGAGATAGAAATTATGACCATTACTATGGCTATGGGAACAACACTCAGCCCCAACACTATAGAAATTCACAATCCTACTATAATCAAAATGGAATGAGACCATATGGGGGTAACCACAATATAGGAAATAACCCAAAAGCTCAGACGCATAGAAATGGGGGGACCCCAGTTCAGACAAGAAATAGTCATAATAATGGGGACAACAATATAAAATTTTTTAGTGCCACCCCAGAGAAAAACCCAAACAGGGAACCCCAACATCATTCAGAAACAACAAATGGTTCCACTTCCAGATTGGAACCTGAGAGAAACCAGAAAAACAAAAAGAGGACGAGAGGATGCAGAGGAGGAAAGGGAAAAGGGAAGGCAAAGAATCAGATCATTAGACCGCAACATCTAAACAAAGTTGTAAATGAGATTAGTGAATTGAATACTAAAATCTTTAACCTTTCCAAAAGAAACTTTTCAAGCGAAGAAATCAGCGTTTTAGATAAGGGTTTATCCTTTGCCCCTACCAAAGGACCAAATCCTTTTGAACTTTTTATTGATTTGAATAAATACATCAGAAAGTTAACATTAAAACGTCACTTTGAAAAACAAAAAAAAGATGTTCAAGACAATATTAATGATCTCAACACACAATTATTATCAGATACAGATCTAGAAGCCCTAATTATTCTCCAAGAACTAAATATGGAAGGGGAAACCAATGATAATGAAAAAGTAATTTTATCATATGCAAAATATACCACGTTTAAACCTCCCTCAACCTATTTCCCAGTCCAGTCGAAAGGGAACTATATACCAGTTTTTTATAATCTGGTCAAAGAAGACTTGGATAAATTTTGTAATACATATAAAATTAAGAAAGACAATTTAAATGTAAGAGAAAAATCAATCTTAAAAAATCTACAAGAAGATGTCACAATTGTTTTCAGGGAAGCAGACAAGGGAGGGGGTCTAGTCATACAGGAAAAAACAGACTATATTAAGGAAGCATTACGTCTATTAGAAGACAATGCTACTTATACAAAAATTAAGGGGGACCCGACAAAAACCTTCCAAAACGAATATCAAGAATTAGTAGGTCTGGCCAAGAATAAAAATTGTATAAATGAGAATGAATTTCAGTTTTTAAGAAATGAAAATCCGACTATAGCTATCTTTTATTACTTACCCAAAGTGCATAAAGATAAGGAAAATCCACCTGGGCGACCCATAGTATCAGGGATTAATTGTTTAACATCTAAATTGTCGGAATTTGTGGATACTTTTCTACAACCAGTAGTTCCACATCTCAGGTCTTATTTGAAAGATTCAACAGACACCATAAACAAAATAACAGAAATAATTTGGGACCCCAATTACTTATGGGCCACCTTAGACGTAAGTGCTTTATATACGAGTATCCCTCATCTTAAAGGTATTGAGGCGATAAAATTTTGGTTTAACAAAATAACAGACATTGATTTGGAAAAACAGAAATTTTTAACAAATTCAATCAAATTCATTTTGGAAAAAAATTATTTTATGTTCAATGATCAATTTTATTTGCAAATAAGTGGTACAGCCATGGGCACCCGCTTTGCCCCTAGTTTTGCGAATTTATATATGGGGGCATGGGAAGAAATTCAAATATGGGAAAACAACCCCTTTCTTCCCTTTATTGTTTATTGGGGCAGATTTATAGATGACATCATTTTAATCTGGTCAGGTACAAATGAAATTTTAGAGGATTTTATTACATTTATAAATGATAACACTTTTAATTTAAATTTTACTAAAAAAATTGATAAAAACGAAATAGAGTTTTTAGATCTTGTGTTTTATCATGAAGACAACAAAATTCTGTCAAGGCTATACAAAAAAGACACTGACAGTAACGCTTACTTACATGCTAGCAGTGGACATAATCCTAAATGGATAGAAAATATTCCATTTGGACAGTTTCAAAGGATTAGACGTAACTGCTCCAAAATGGAGGATTATGAAAAAGAATCACACTGTCTAAAAAATAAGTTTTTAAAAAAGGGTTATAATCACAAGATTCTACAAAACGCTGATAATAAAACTAGAAAAATCCCTAGAAAAAATCTGCTGAAAGAGTCAGATCAAAAAAAGAAAAGAAGTGACTACTCCACATGTAGCTTAGTCACGACCTACAATGAGGGAGCCCAGGAAATAAATAAGATTTTAAACAAACACTGGCATATTTTAAAAAAAGATGCTCTCTTAAAAGATATAACAAAAGAGAACCCAAAAATAATATACAAGAAAAACAAAAATTTTAAATCAGTTCTAGCACCCAGTTTGCTAAAGAATAGCAAACCGACCCATCAAAATTGGCTAGGAAAACAAACAATTGTTTTTTTTAAATGCAATCGAAAAAATTGCGAGTCTTGTGTCCATCACATGAATGGACACAAACCGACAAAGAAATTTAAATCAACGAAAAATGGAAAAGAGTTTGATATCAAGTCTTTATGTAATTGTAAAACCGATTTTGTGGTATACATGCTACAATGTAGCTGTAATTTACAATATATCGGTAGAACGACCAGACCATATAAGAAAAGATTATCTGAACACCTGACTAATATCACTATAGGAGAAACTTCCCATAATCTATCTCTTCATTATAAAAATGTGCACAACCAAGACCCGTCATGTTTGAAAGGTACAATTATTGAACATGTCAAAACCCATATACGTGGGGGTAATAGAACCATTGCCCTACGCAAGAAAGAAACTTTTTGGATTCACACCATGAACACAATATCACCAAATGGTCTGAATAAGGATATAGATCTGGCCGCCTTTTTAGAAACATAATATGGGTCATCAACTTTAGGGTAGCATATATCTACATTACAATAGGTGGATATATTTTTAGTAAAGTTTTATCTATAGTATATGTTTTAATCATATCTATTTCTTAAAGTTCTCAATGCATCTAATGAACAATCTTATTTTTAAGGGAAAAAAAACTTCTTTTTAAAAATATTTTTATAAGCACTCTTAATCACCTTTTAAAAGAATCTTTTTTAGGAGTAAGTAGAATGTCTATAGCACAGTCGATTTTAATATATCACTTTTAACCCGCCCCTATAGACAAATAATAAATAATAAACAATAAAAAAACAATAAATAAATATATAGGGTCAAACCGCCCCCAAAACTTTAAATAAGGGAACTTGATTATGTGAGCCACTTGTACATAAAGAATGAATTTTTTGTTTAAACAAATCACAAGGGATCAATATCAGTTTTAGTATACACATACACCTCGGGCAGTTGTAGCCCAGTGGTCTAGTACACTGCCCCTGAACATATTAGTCGCGAGATCGATTCCGCTCTAATACTTTTCACTTTTTATTTCTGTTTATCCAATATGACGTCTGTGTTGTTTTGTCTTTTTGTTTTTCTGTTTCCCAATTGTTTCATGTTACATTTAGTATGCAATTGTGATATAGTACTGCTTAACCATAATCCCCACAGGATTGTATCATTTGCAATAATACGCAGGATAATTGTAAAGTATTGTTATAAGATTCATTTTTTTTTAGCATGTAATGTATGGTTTAAGTGGCCTCGTTCTGTCCTGTATATTACAAAGGGGTCATGATTTAGTCACACCTGCCCAAAGATTATAGTCATTTCCCTCTGTATCACCAAGATAGATGTATCAGGATTACACGCTGTAATACGTCTTATCTTGGAGGAGTGGTGTCCTCAACTCACGCTGCTTTGCAGATTAGAAATTCACACCTCCGTTTTTAACGAATCAGGATGAACTTTACATTCGTCATCAGAGGTGTGAGCGCACAGTCCAATTAGAAGCGTGTTTAGAACTTTCCTCTAAAATCCCGCGAGACGAAACGGGAATAAAAGGAACAGCCGTTCAAACACAAAACAGTCTCTGAAGAAGAAGGAGTTATTACTACAACCTTTGAAACGCGTTAGACTTCACCTTATATGAACGGACTGTTTTTACCAACCAGAATCTCTGGTGCAGTATACTTTACAGATAAGAGTTTTTAACCTATCCACTGATCTCAGTATTTTGTGGATACTTGCTGCTACATTTGTGGTTTCTTTGGCTACCTGTGGCCATTTCACTATCTGTGGTCATTCCACTGCAGTTATTAGTACACAGTGCATATATTGGACTGCATTTGCTGTATATCGCTGTACAAATACCTCATACTTGTGAGGATTTTTGATGTAAGCAGGCATTTTTAGGAGTGTACATATGTGAATAAAATGTTTGATTTTTAAACGATATCACACTATTTTGGTATTTCTTTCTCTTATATATCGTTTACACTACCATCCTGAGAGGACCCATACCAAAAGAGGCCGAGGAAAAAGGCTCCAACTCCCTGAAGTTTCACATACACCCGGGAAAGCAGAAGGGAAAAAGACAAGCCTATTGTTTGGAAGTTTCCCCTATACCCTAAGGGGCCAAGCCTACTAAGAGTGACTCCCTGATGTGCTGTTTCCTTACCTCATACGATTGAGGTTCATTTCTGTAAGTGTGCATTTCACCCACATCCCAAGTCTCGAATTCTACCACTGTATATATACAACATATAAGTTCTCCAGTATTTGGGACATTTTGTATTCAACTCTCCACTCTATTTTATAGTGTTTTTTTTAACATTGTGTTTGATTTGCTGTGTATTCTGTATTATAATTGGCATCTAGTCACACATATTAATTGTGTTTTACATTGTCTCCTAACAACCAGCGCTATCATATCCCTTATCATAGCCTCTTCAGATATATATATATATATATATATATATATATATATATATATATATATATATATATATATATATATATATATATATATATATATGTATATATATATATATGTGTGTGTATAAATAGTATATCTATAATAATATTTAATAATTTGTTTTACTGTGTATATTTAAAAGGACATTATACATCAAAATTAATATAGGCTATTTAAATAAAGCATAAGTGTAGATACAATTTGCAATTGACATGCATTACTTATTTTGCAGCTAACTCTCCTAAAAATGGGAAAAACAATGCAGGGTGTTTCACTAAATATGTATGCCTACGTAATAAACTCTAATCACTGAGCTAATGTTTTCCCATCACTCCCTAAGTGCCTACAGGCAGGAAGTCACTAACTGACATGCCTGGCTAACTGAAGCTGCAAAATAGGCAATGCATGTCAAATGCAAATTTTATCTACACTTAAAGGGACAGTCAACACCAGAATTTTTGTAGTTTAAAAAGAAAGATAATTCCCCATTCCCTATTTTTGCATAACCAACACAGTAATAATAATACATATTTTGCTGTTATTTTCTGTAATTACCATGTATCTAAGCTTCTGCTGACTGCCCCTTCATTTCAGTTCTTTTGACAGACTTGCATTTTAGCCAATCAGTGCTCACTCCTAGGTCACTTCACGTGCATGAGCGCAATGTTATCTATATGAAACACATGAACTAATGCCCTCTAGTGATCAAAATGCATTCAGATTAGAGGCAGTCTTCAAAGTATAAGAAATTAGCATATGAACCTCCTAGGTTTAGCTTTCAACTAAGAATACCAAGAGAACAAAGCAAAATGGGAAATAAAAGTAAATTGGGAAGTTGTTTAAAATTACATTCCCTATTTAAATCATGAAAGTTTTTTGGGGAATTGGCTGTCCCTTCAATGCTTTATTTAAATAGCCTATTTTACTTTGGTGTATAATGTCCCTTTAAATATTAAAAGGGACATGATACCTAAATGTTAAACCTCTTGAAAGTGATGCAGCATAGCTTTAAAAATTTGACTAGAAAATATCACCTGAACATCTTTATGTAAAAAAGGAAGATATTTTACCTCAAAACTTTTTCTAAGTATTAACACCCTACTGTAAAGAGACTTGAACAGGCACATTTTCCACAAAATTTCAATAAAATCCAATGAGATCACAGCAAAGCAAAGCATGACCTCAGCACTGCTGATACTGATTGGCTATTGTTTTTTTTTTTCATTGTTTTTTTCAACTTGCAGCTGGACAGCAGCTGAAGTATAACTGCTCACAGAGCAGTTACTCTGGTGAGCTGAAGAAATATTGAGGTAAATCTTTTTTCTTAGAGATGTTCAGGTGTCATTTTCATGTCAGCTTTTTACAATCAAGCTACATCACTTTCAAGTGATTCAGCACATGATTATTATGTCCCTTTAATATTCCAATGTTATTCACATACAGGAAAATGTTATTTGTATTCCTATATATAATTGTATATACTTAAATATATATTCCTATATATATTTAGGTAAAGGATATATATTTTACATTAATATATATATATATATATATATATATATATATATATATATATATATATATATATATATATATATATATATAAAATAAATACAAGGTTAGCGCTGCCTAGCATAGATATAAAAACAGTGTTAGCAAATAAAAAATACATAGTACATAAATACATACAGTATATCTGTCAATAAATCTAGTGAGAAATAACAGTATACAGATAAAAAATGGTTAAAACAATTATAGTTAAGTCCATAAGCACATAGGTAAAAGCGCCAGATCCGTAGTGCAAATAAATCCGGATATTCCTATTTCTTCCAATTCAATCCCCCTATGGGTATGCACTTACTTGAGCAAACCTCAATCGATATGAGGTAAGTAGAGACGTAATCACCATCAAATCATGCTGTCTGCAAAGCCACTTGTTTAGGAAGCAGAACCTTCTTTACTCTTGGGATTTCCAAAGGTAGAAACTTTCAAACTCCCTTTCCTTGGAGTGTGGTGAAACTTCGTATGGGCTCATAAAAGGCAAGGAGAGACACTGCCGCATACTCCGTCCAACTCAATTTTATGAAACATGTTTTCCATACCCTCGAAACATGCTCACAGAACATAATTTAGCAGTCAGGTCTACCTTGGATTAGAGATTGAAATCTGAGTCCTCATTTGACTGTACACCAATATGCTATCTATTTTATTGATCTTCTCTGTTTGTTAATGGAGATACTATTCCTTGTTTTGCTCTATAGCACCACTGACCTTTGGAATTGAGTTGTTGCTTTTCCGACCTATGTATATTTCTGAAACCTCAATAAAAAATAAATTTAAAAAAAAAAAGAAAGTCTTTTTGAACAGCTTAATAATGCAAATGTTGGTTAGTTGAAAGAAAGTATTTTAGAAAGTCTTTTTGAAAGCAAAATTGTCTCTTTTTTATTTTAATATTTATTTATTTAGTATGAAAAGAGCATGTTCATGTCCTGAGTAAACCAACAGGTCGGAGTTACCCAGTTTATAGAAAATATCTTTCTCCATGGTGTAAAGGTAAGCCATATAAGAGCAAACCTTAGACCAGCTAGGCGGGGATTCTTTCTTCCAGTCGCAAGCTATTAAATGGGTATATAAAAAGGTATATGCTTATATATGCGTGGTGCTTAGGAAGAGTGTGCACACCAATATGAAGGAGGGTGACTGACGGCAAGCTGCGTAGAGGGCGGAGTTTGGGGCATTCCCACCAAATGTGCAAGGAGTCACCCCTCTGGCCACAACCTCTCCAACAGTGAGGAGACGTGCTAGGGAATATTTTAGCCAGTCTAGTGGGGATGTAATACCAGTGATCCAACAGTTTGTAATAAGTCTCAAATAGGGTTGTGCAATGTATAGCTTTCTGAGTGCGTTCCAGGGTGTGCCCCCATGTGTCATCTTTGAGTGACTTACCAAGCAGGGATTCCCACCTCAAGAGGTGAGCCGCTGTTTCCGATTGCAGATTAAGGCCCAGGAGGGTGTAGTAGCAGGAAAGGGGTCTACCCAGGGGGTTAAAGGGTGGGCCAGTGCAGGTTTGAAGCCCCAGCTAGTCAGGAAGCTTTTAATTCTATGATATTCAAACTTCAAATATTGTGGTAGAACCAGTTCAGTATCAATCTGAGAAATGGGTCTAAATCCGACCTTCGGTGATGGGAGCCAAAGGTCCGAGACCACGTGAACTCCCAGCTGAGCCCATTTCAATGAATGGGTGTCCTGCAGACCCGCCAGTAAACCAGGGAGATAGGTGATAGGGGAAGGGTGTGGGGCAATGTGTTCAGAGTGGTGAATTTTGTCCCAGAAATGTAAACATTCATGGATAATAGGGTTCAACAAAGTCAGTTCCCTATGACAATGCGGAGGCGTCCAGGTCAAGTCACATAAGTTTAGGTTGTAGGGCAAAGAGGCCTGTTCGATGGAGTGCCATTTGTAGGTAGACTGTTTAACTCCCCACTGTGAGATGCGAGTGAGCATTGCCCCCTCGTAATATCTCACTATCGAGGGAGAACCTAACCCACCACATATCCACGGTAGTTGCAGCACTATCTGCGCTACTCTTGGAGGTTTACCCTGCCAAATATGTTTGGTGAGTTCGCTTTGGAATTGCAGGAGAATTTGCCTGGGAACTCTAATTGGAAGGCAACAGAACAGGTATGGGAGTCAAGGTAGAAAGGACATTTTAAAGGCTGCTTGTCTCTTTTTTTTAAGCAAGGTCGTGTTATTAAGCAAAGTGGTGTCTTGATTAGTGGTTGTCAAAGCTTGGCTTATATGGCAAGTACATCGATGGCACAAGCTGAAAGGCTGCAGAGTTGCAAAGCTGCAAAGTATGGGAGAGAAGAAAGGGCAAAGGAATCCTTTAAAGCAGAAATATAATTCCAATGGCAAGCTGTACACTCATACTTACACCAGTTGCCATTAGTAGTTGTTCTCCAAAATGTTTTTCCCTCTCCGGGTATTGTTGTTTCTCTTAGGTGTCTCCTAAACTCTTGTGAAAGGACTACAGTGAGTCAGATAGAGTTCAATGAACTCCCACGGCGTCAGAGTTACAGGACTACGGAAGCCCAAAAGTGTCACAATAAAGACCAACGCGTTTCAGTTACGTATAGCCTTTCTCAAGCTCAAATATTATCCTGTTTGCTACACACATTCAGCTGTCTTTCTGACAGCACAGCTGTATATAATTACTTAGGTCTCTGCAGTCATTGTAATTTAACCTTTACTTTATTTATTAATTATTGTCCTGATGGTGGAAATGGGCATTTTCAATTCTTTTGCTATTTTCTAATAGTCACTTAAAATTTTGTGAAGCTCAACTATATTCCTTGGTCTTACCCATTGTGATGAATGACTAGAGGAATTTGACCTATGTGTTACCTCATATTTATACCAAGTTATCGTTAAACAATTTCCTGTTCCTAGTCACCCAGATGTACTAAAAAATGTAAAATATCAATGGGGATATACTTTAAATATATTTTCTCATATGAATTCATAGGGGTGCCAATAATTGTGCCACACATATATTTAACAAAGATTTTTTTTGTGCGTTGTGTTTCCAATTGTTTGATATCAATGAGAGCAGAGTATTTCTGTATTTTCTTAACAAAATATCAAAATGTTAAACAATAAAGACAATTTTTCACAGCCTTCTTTGCTATTTACTAAGAGTGCCAATATTAGTGGAGGGCACTGTAGATCTCAGCTCCTGAGCCTACCTAGGTATGCTTTAAACATAGGATACCATCTTACTTGACCTACCTGCTGCCTTTGACACTGTTGACCATCCCCTTCTCCTATGGTCTCTCAGCTCTCTTGGTCTCTGTGACACTGCCCTCTCCTGGATTCACTCTTATCTCTCTAACAGATCTTTCTCCATCTCTTTTGCTGGTGACTCCTCCTCTCTATTGCTCCTGTCTGTTGGAGTACCTCAAGGCTCCATTCTGGGTCCTCTACTCTTCTCTATTTACACTTCTTCACTGGGTAAACTTATTAACAGCTATGGCCTCAGCTATCACCTCTATGCTGATGATACCCAGATCTACCTTTCCACCCCTGCACTCTCCCCTTCTGTCAACTCTCACATCAGTGACTGCTTATCTGGCATTTCCTCCTGAATGGCCTCTCACCACCTAAAAATAAATATGTCCAAGACCGAACTACTTCTAATTCCCCCCTCTAACTCTACTCCAGTTTCTAATTTTTCAATCACTGTTGGTGGCACCACTATCTCCCCATCACCCCAAGTACGCTGCCTCGGAGCAACGCTTGACTCAAATCTGTCCTTCATTCCCTACATCCAACTGCTCTCTTCATCCTGCTTCAACCACCTACGCAATATCTCCAAAATGCGTCCATTTCTGATTGCTGAAACTACTAAACAGCTAGTCCACTCCATGATAATTTCCAGACTTGACTACTGTAACAACTTACTAACTGGCCTCCCTCTCTCCCTCCTCTCTCCCCTCCAATTCATCCTAAATTCATCTGCCAGGCTAATCCACCTCTCTCGATGCTCTGTTTCTGCTACACCTCTCTGTGAGTACCTTCACTGGCTCCCCATTCACAACAGAGTTAAATTCAAAATTCTCACCCTGACCTACTAAGCCCTCACCAATGCTGCCCCACCCTACCTGTCCTCACTCATCAACAAATATACTCCTGCCCATCCCCTAAGATCCAACAACGACCTGCTTCTTGCATCCTTTACCATCACCTCCTCTCATGCTAGATTACAGGACTACTCTCGTGCGGCACCAACCCTCTGGAACGCACTTCCCCATGCTGTCAGAATTGCCCCTAACCTCTCCTCCTTTAAACGTTCCCTAAAGACCTTTATGTTCAGGGAAGCTTATCACCAGACTTATTAAACTAACTTCACTTAACTAACAGTTGCCCTCTATCTCCTCACTAATATCATTCTCACCTCTGCAGTCTCCACCTCCTGTTTCCCATCTTCCTACCCATCTAGCTTGTAAGTTCCCACGGGAACAGGGCCCTCAATTCCCCCTGTATTTGTCTGTAAAATTTTGTTTTTTATCGTATTGTTTCTCCATTGTACTGTTATCCTTGTACCCATGGACAGCGCTGCAAAATCTGTCGGCGCTTTACAAATAAAGAATAATAATAATAAAATAACAAAACAGTCTATATAATAGAAGTAAAGATGTTTAAAATGATACACTCTATCTGGATAATGAAAGAAAAATGTTATGTCTCATGTCCCTTTAATGTCCCTTAGCTCTGCTCAACCTATGGAGTACTCATTTTTGAATATAATAAACTAATCATTCAATTATCTGAACATTTATATATACAAATGTTTTATTTTCACTTCAAAATGGAGATAGATGATCAACAAATGAAGTAAACAGAAATTATTAAATCTGTGAATTTTAATGTTATTGGTCCCGGAATCTGTGTAATATATTACATTTGTCATTGCACACTGCACAGGAAAATGGTATCTCCTTGCCTATGTGTATTGTTAGAGTAATATAAAGCTTATACATATATTTATAAAAACAAAAAAAAGATAATAATTATTAATGACTATAGTTTGAGTAACTTACCTGTCCACTGCTATGGCCACCAAAGTAAAAACAGATGCAGATACGGAGATCCCTTGCACCATACCACTTAGCTTACACACTGTGTTACCAAATGGCCATCCTGTGGGGTAAAATTACATTTCATGAGTAAAATATTATTATGCACAATTACATTTTCCTTATAATTTTTTAAGCACCAATAAAACACTGATAAGGG
Organism: Bombina bombina; assembly: GCF_027579735.1. NCBI lineage: Eukaryota > Metazoa > Chordata > Amphibia > Anura > Bombinatoridae > Bombina > Bombina bombina. Next base: position 920,186,713 of record NC_069500.1, read on the forward strand.
ATAGCCATATTGTTATACATTTTGTCAGCGATTACTCCTCTGAAGTTAATTTTGTTCACAGCCAGATATGCATGCACATTAAAAGGTACACTATACACCACATGACAGTGACGTGCTGTCATAGGAGGCAGGTGAGGCAGCACCTCACCTGTCCTATCTGTGTAATTACACCTTATTTAATTGATAAAAAAAAAATATATAATTTTTTTTGTGGGTAACTATTTTCGGGTGCCCCCCTACCCCCCCCCCCCACACCCTGCGCTCATGGCTGTGCTGCATAATTATTGATTTAAAATCCTAATCAAATATATACACATTGCGCAAGTAGGCAGAGGCTGTGAGCCCTACCGTTGTGCAATGTGTATGTATTTGTTTATATGGGCTGGCGGAGAGTGAGACTGCCACCCAGTGGCTGCTGGCAAAAGTCTCTGAGTCCTCTTTGCGGCCCATACCTCTCCCAATGGAGGCTGGTCTATACCAGCCTCGGGAGCCCTGCCTGCCCCATCAGCCAATCAGCGCCGTGGTCCCAGGGGTGGGACATACTGGTGCGGCAGGCGGGAGACTGAGATGCGGCATGACATCAAGGCGGCAGGCGCAGAGGGAGACTGAGATGCGGCGCACGCTGTCAAATGTTCATTGCTCACTGAGACACACTGAGCTGAGGACGACAGCTGTGAACTTGAAGAACTGAATGAGCCGGTGAGAGGTTGAGAGCCGAGGTCTTGTGTCTCCCTCCACCGTGACTGCAGCAGCCCTGAGCCAGCCACGCACAGCCACCGGGTCCGTCCGTTGCACTCGCAGTGCGCACTCAGTGTCAGGCTGTCAGCAGGAGTGAGACCGGCGTGGTGACAGTTCAGTGATGACCAGGTCAGTGAGAGGCTGAGCTGCTGCAGCTGCCATGCTGTACTTTCCCCCGGGGCTCGGCAATCCAGCAGCATGACCCAGAACACCAGCCCCTAAATAACTATCTGGAGTGTCTGAGAGTCTCATATTAAAGTATTGATGTGATGTGTCATTATGAAAAACATGACTATGCCAACTTCATTTTTTGTTCTCCAGCATCCATGGGATTACTAGAAATAAAGGGAGAGCCTGGGCAGGCTTATTGAGAAAATATGGCTACAGCAGTACAGCTGTTTATCAAGGGTGGTGGTGATTATACTGCAGGCACGGTCATCACCTCTTGGGCTGAGGGCTCATGTCATGACCAAGTTCATATTTAATAAGACAGAGAGTGCCTAGAGGACTGCATCTATTTTTTTTGGTTTGCCATCCAAATCTCTGCCTGCCTTGTAATATCCATAGTATTTTTTTATTTAATTAGCAAGAAAAACAAATAGCTAAGTTGACAATAAATAGTTACAGGGGATTCTCAAAGGGGCTTTTTGAGAATCCCCTGTAACTATTTATTGTCAAGCTATTTGTGTTTCTTGCTAATTAAATAAAAAAAAATACTATGGATATTACAAGGCAGGCAGAGATTTGGAAGGCAAACCAAAAAAAGAGCAATCCTCTAGGGACTCTCTGTCTTATTAAATATGAACTTGGTCATGACATGGGCCCTCAGCCCAAGAGGTGATGACTGTGCACAGTGCAAATTATGCTGTCAAGATGGGTGACCTAATCACATACAAACACACTTGTTTGAATAATATTTTTTTTCTCTTGGAATTCCTATCTAGACTGTGTTTATGTCTATATATAGTTACATAAATACATACAGTACACACACATGCTCCACACAAAAACAACAAACCGGAAAGTGTTTAGGCTTTTTTTATTTAAAATATATTAATTATTCATTTTCTACATCTGGGATATATTCAGCAAATAATATGAGTTTATACAAATTCTATTGGACTTGAGTCTTTATTAAAAGTGGCCAAAAGTATACTTGTTTTCTATTTCTTTTTTTTCCAGTCATATACTGTCTTAAACAATGAACTTTTTTAACTGAGTTTAGATAATGTAAGACTAGAATATTTTTATGTCTAAGTTGATCTTCACCTACACAATTTCTGCTCTATTGGCATACTGAGAGGTAGTTCAGGCAGCAGTTGATATATTTATATGTATTCCAAATATCTTTTACCTAAATGCTGTTTTAAAGATTGTGCTGTATTCCCACTGGGAAAATGTGATTTTTCATTTTGAATGATTAGTATTCCTTTATGAACCGCAATACAATTTAACAGCAGTTTATAATAGTGCTTTGAAGGGTCCAATAAAATAATAGAAACAAGTGGTTGACAAGAAATAAAAACTATTAAAATGATTTTGCACTGTTTCCTCCATTTCAGTGTGTTCATAATGTGATCCATTTAACCTGATGGATTGGATTAAAATGGAAATGGCTTTTTTTTTCTGTTGAAACCACAACCTGTACTTCAAAATTCCAAAATGCACATTTCTATTTTACTTTTATTATTATGTACTGCATTATTTAGGTATCCTTTGTTGAAGAGCATACCTAAGTGGGATGTGCATGTGTGTTTCTTGAGCACCGTATTGCAGCAGCTGTGTTGGCAGTATTGATAACTTGTTCTTTGTGTACAATTTGTATGGTAAATTATTTCTATTTTTACAATACAGTAGTGAGTAGAGAAGAGATTGTGTATCATTCTAATTGCTTAGTAACTGGTACTGTGCCACAGAATTGTGTGTGTGTGTCAGTGTGCAGAGTATGTGTGCTTTATTCTCCAGGTAATCAACACATGTCAGATGAACTAGTGCTTTAGTTTCTCAACCATGGTCCTCAAGTACCCTCAACAGGCCAGGTTTTCATTAAAGCTGAACCAGTGCACAGGTGAAGTAATCAGCTGATCAGTAACACAGTGGATACCAACTTGCTCTCACCCATCAGCTGATTACTTCACCTGTGCACTGGTTCAGCTATAATTAAAACCTGCGGTTCTTCTCTTCATTCATCAACACAGGGACACGCAGATCCACCGCATCAAACCTACAAGATGCCGGAAGAAGTTCATCATGGAGAGGAGGAGGTGGAGACTTTCACCTTCTAGGCTGAGATCGCCCAGCTCATGTCCCTTATTATAAACACTTTCTATTCTAACAAGGAAATTTTTCTGCGAGAGCTGATCTCCAATGCTTCCGATGCCCTTGATAAGATCAGATATGAAAGCCTTACTGACCCATCTAAACTGGACAGCGGCAAGGATCTGAAGATTGATGTCATCCCCAATCGCCTGGAACGTACTCTTACATTGGTGGACACTGGCATTGGTATGACTAAAGCTGACCTAATCAACAACCTTGGAACTATTGCTAAGTCTGGAACCAAGGCTTTCATGGAGGCTCTGCAGGCCGGTGCAGATATCTCCATGATTGGGAAGTTTGGCGTGGGCTTCTATTCTGCTTACCTGGTAGCAGAAAAGGTTGTGGTGATCACTAAACACAATGATGATGAACAGTACATCTGGGAGTCCTCAGCTGGTAGATCCTTCACTGTCCGCACAGACTATGGTGAACCCATTGGCAGAGGGACCAGGGTCATTCTGCACCTTAAGGAAGATCAGACTGAATATTTGGAGGAAAAACGCGTCAAGGAGGTGGTGAAGAAACATTCCCAGTTCATCGGGTACCCAATCACACTCTATCTAGAGAAGGAGCGAGAGAAGGAGATCAGCGATGATGAAGCTGAGGAGGAGAAAGAGGAAGAGAAAAAGGATGAGGAGCAGGAGGGAGGCGAGGACAAGCCTAAGATAGAGGATGTGGGCTCAGATGATGAAGAGGAAAGCAAAGACAAAAAGAAAAAGACTAAGAAGATCAAGGAGAAATACATTGACCAGGAAGAACTGAACAAGACCAAACCAATCTGGACTCGCAATCCTGATGACATTGGCCAGGAGGAGTATGGAGAGTTCTACAAGAGCCTTACAAATGACTGGGAGGATCATCTAGCAGTAAAGCACTTCTCAGTTGAGGGCCAGCTGGAGTTACGCGCATTGCTGTTCATCCCACGCCGAGCTCCCTTCGACCTCTTAGAAAATAAGAAAAAGAAGAATAACATTAAGCTATATGTACGCAGGGTGTTCATCATGGACAGCTGTGACGAGCTGATACCAGAGTACCTGAACTTTATCCGTGGTGTGGTAGACTCTGAGGACCTTCCCCTGAACATCTCTCGAGAGATGCTGCAGCAGAGCAAGATCCTGAAGGTCATCCGCAAGAACATTGTGAAGAAGTGTATGGACTATGGAGCTGTTCTCTGAGCTGGCTGAGGACAAAGAAAACTACAAGAAATTTTATGAAGCTTTCTCCAAAAACCTCAAGCTTGGGATCCATGAAGACTCCACCAACAGGAAGAGGCTGTCTGAGCTCCTGCGTTAGCACACCTCCCAAACTGGAGATGAAATGGCTTCCCTGACAGAATATGTGTCACGCATGAAGGAGAACCAGAAGAGCATCTACTACATAACTGGTGAGAGCAAGGAGCAAGTTGCCAACTCTGCATTTGTGGAGCGTGTCAGGAAGCGCGGGTTTGAGGTGGTGTACATGACCGAGCCAATCAATGAATACTGTGTGCAGCAGCTGAAGGAATTTGATGGGAAGACTCTTGTGTCTGTCACAAAGGAAGGGCTGGAGCTGCCAGAAGACGAAGATGAGAAGAAGAAAATGGAAGAGAACAAAAACAAGTTTGACAGCCTGTGTAAGCTGATGAAGGAGATCTTGGACAAGAAGGTTGAGAAGGTTACCATTTCCAACCATCTTGTGTCCTCCCCATGCTGCATTGTTACCAGTACGTATGGCTGGACTGCAAACATGGAGCGTATCATGAAGGCACAGGCTCTGAGGGACAACTCAACCATGGGTTACATGATGGCAAAGAAGCACCTGGAGATCAATCCCGAGCACCCAATTGTGGAGACTCTGCGGCAGAAGGCAGATGCAGATAAGAATGACAAAGCCGTGATGGACCTGGTTGTTCTGCTGTTTGAGACTGCTTTGCTGTCCTCTGGCTTCTCTCTGGACGATCCACAGACTCACTCAAACCGCATCTATCGGATGATCAAGTTGGGTCTGGGCATTGATGAAGATGAGACCGCAGTAGAAGAAACCACACCATCTGTCACAGAAGACATTCCTCCACTTGAGGGTGATGAGGATGCATCCCGCATGGAGGAAGTAGATTAACTTTTTGGACTCATAACCCCCCTTCTCTGCTCCTTCCCTCTACAGCCCTGTGTCTGCAACTCCTTTGGCAGGGAGGTGTTCAGGCTGTAAAGCCCTCCTGGCATGAACTGTAAATATTACAGCGTTTAATTTTCCTGCTTGCTCATTTGGCAGTTAATGTGTTAACAGATCCTTCCCCTTAAATGCAGGGAATTACCAGATGTCTCTGCTGTTTATTTAACCCTTCCTTTCATGTCTCGGCCCTCTTGGTCTTATGCGGTTACCATGGGTATGATGCGCCAAGAGGTGTAACCCTTGCCTGGTTGGAGTTTCCTGCCTGGAAAGGGTTAAAGGGACAGTTAACACCAGAATTTTTGTTGTTTTAAAAGATAGATAATCCCTTTATTACCCATTCCCCAGTTTTGCATAACCAACACAGTTATAATAATACACTTTTTACCTCTGTGATTAACTTGTATCTAAGCATCTTCTGACAAACCCCTGATCACATGACATTTTATTTATTATCTATTGACTTTCATTTTAGCCAATTAGTGCAGTGTCTGCCACAATCCACAGGCATGCTTACAATGTTATCTATAGGATTTACCTGAACTAGCTCTCCCCTGATGTGAAAAGCAAATACAAAGCATGTGATTAGAGGCGGCCTTCAAGGGCTTAGAAATTATCATATGAGCCTTCCTAGGTCTAGCTTTTAACTAAGAATACCAAAAGAACAAAGAAAAATTGGTGATAAAAGTAAATTGGAAAGTTGTTTAAAATGACATGCCCTATTTGAAACATGAAAGTTTTTTTTGGACTTGACTGTCCCTTTAAGTTTGTTCTTCCGTTCAGGAAGTTTTTAATATCCTCCAGAATAAAATGCTGTTATCTGAAAAGTAACGCTGTGTTGTGCTGCCTGTGAGATTTTCTTTTCATGGTTGTAAAATGGCAATGTTATGCAAAAATAAAGACCTTTTTTTGTACACTGAAAAAAAGGAAATTTGTGTACAGTTCTGGAGACCATGGGGCATATTTATCAAAGTGCGAAAGGACAATACAATGTAATGTATCATGTCTGCTGAACATCAATAAATGCCGACAGCATACGCTGTCGGCATCTATCATTGCACAAGCAGTTTACCAGAACTGCTTGTGCAATATCGTTCCCTGTAGATTCGCAGCCAATCGGCCGCTAGCAGAGGGTGTCAATCAACCCGAAAATATTCCATCGGGTGTATTTCTGTACACCACCTCAGATCAGGTAGACAAGTTATGGAGCAGCAGTCTTTAACCGCTGCTTCATAACTTCTGTTTCCGGCGAGCCTGAAGGAGCCATTCGGAACTGATAATTCGGCCCCTTCAACTCACCTCTTATGCTAAAAATAATAATATTCTCCTGGCCCTATTTTCTACTGATGCCAAAAAAGCCTTTGGGTTAATTTCAGTCATAAATTTATGAATATGGGTTTCTCGCATTATACAATGGCTAAGGTCTAAGTGAAGGGATTACTGTCTGATAAATTTCATATTAACATTGGTACACGAATAGAATGGGGTGCCCCATATCTCCAGTACTCTTTAGCTTGTCTATCAAGATTTTAGTCCATAAAGTAAGGAGAGACCCACAGATACCAGGATCACTTTGGGTGGCTCAGAGAATAAACTGGAAATGTATGTGGACTAAATTCTCTTGACTCTTACTAACACTGAAAATCACTCCATTCAGAGTTTGATAATTTGGCCCCCATATCTCCCGAAGGATATTAATAAACTAGAAACTGTCCAAAGAAGGGCTACTAAAATGGTACATAGTTTAAAATATAAAACGTACAACGAAAGACTCTATGTAATAAATATGTATAGTTTAGAGGAGGTGACATGATGCAAACCTTCAAATATATGAAGGAACTTAATTAAATAGAAGCTGAGGGCGCGATCCGATATATGGCGCAGGTTTCAGAGCAAGCGTGGAAACCTGCACCGCCCACAGTTTCACCTCGCACATCGGGCTATCACATATACAGTGCCGACAATTGCTAAAGTCGGACAAACTAGCGATGTCCAGAAATAAGCGTAAGTACAAATTTCTGGAGTCGCCAGTGACTTACGGCACTTTAGAAACTGCCACCGCCTAAAAAAACTAACTAAAGTCTTAAATCTCCCGTAACTGTCTAACACACCTCCCAAAAATAGCCCGACACGTATACCCCTCTATCCGCAATCCCCCCTCTCACTCCTAACAATAAATGTATTAACCCCTAGACCGACAACCCCCCACAACGCAATAAGCCTAATTATTAACCCCTAAACCGCCATAGCCCACACCGCAATAAACCTATCCTAGTATTAACCCCTAAACCACTGCTCCCGGACCCCGCCGCCACCTACATTAAATGTATTACCCCCTAATCTGACCCCCCTACACCGTCGCCACCTATATTAACTATATTACCCCCTAATCTGAGCCCCCTACACCGCCGCCACCTATATTAACTATATTACCCCCTAATCTGAGCCCCCTACACCGCCACCTATATTAACTATATTACCCCCTAATCTGAGCCCCCTACACAGCCGCCAACTATATTAACTATATTAACCCCTAATCTGAGCCCCCTACACCGCCGCCACCTATATTAACTATATTACCCCCTAATCTGAGCACCCTACACCACCGCCACCTATATTAACTATATTACCCCCTAATCTTTAGGGAGTTACGGGGCTCCAATACTCAGCATAAGGCTTACTATGCCTGCATTTTGTGGCAAGGTGAAAATGGAGTAAGAATTCTCCATTTTTGCCACGTAAGTCCTTACACTGTATATTGGATACCAAACTGCGCAGCTTTTCTATACCAGTCTATGGGCCAAAAAACTACGGCTGAAGGGTGAAATATACGAGCATAACTTCTATGTTACGCCGTATATAGGATACCAAACCAGGACAAAATTTGGCGTCGCCGGCTTTTGCGGGCGACACTGCATATCGGATCGGGCCCTGAAAGCATTTTCCACAAAAAAAGATATACCAAAACAAGGGGTCACAATCTGAAGATAGAGGGTAGCAGGTTCAGAAGAAATATAGAGGGTCAGATTATGAGTGGAGCGCAATTGTTTGTGCGCGAGCGATAAAGGGGTTTATTGCAGGTGTTTGCATGTGTTGGGTTATTGCTCATATTACAAGTTGAAAGTAAATGTGATCGCTTGAGCGCAATTCAAGTTCACAAAACCAAAAAAGTGTCACAAAATCCATCAAAAATCCATTACAAAGCGCACTTACATTCATAATAACACCATCTAATAAAAATGATTTTAAAAAATGATTACACAAAAAAGATATGTGCTCAAAAATAAGAGGTTTTGGATGTATGGAAAAAAGACAGGCAAAGAGCTTTAACATAGAGATACATACATAAACATCTCTAAAGATGGATATGTATGTAGTTATTTTCTCTATATTTTGTGCGTAGTGGAGGATACAAACCTTCTCCCAACTGATGAGTGGCAAAAACCACAAAACAGTCTGTCCTGGGATGGTTATGAATCACTGCACTAACCCTAGCTAAGCTTATAAGCTGTGTGAACAGCAATGCTTTGGCGTAAAGGGAATCTGCTGAAAGCAGACTTGAAGTAAAAAGGTGTGTCATTGTCAACCTAATTTGCATATCTTACCCAGAATCCTTTGCTGCATTGGAAACAATGTAATTCAGAGTTTTTCTGTGGGAAAAACAAGCTTTCTGGCCTGTCTAGATTTGTTAATGAACTACACAATTAGTTATTTTCTGTATATTTTATGTGTAGTGGAGGACCTCCCCCTAATTTTACCTCCCCGTAATTTTAAATGTTGTACACACACACATATATATGACTATATATGTTTACATATGTATTTATGTATTTATATTTGTATATATGTATTCACAGACATAGATACACATATGAACACATAATTACATATGTACACACATAAGACATATATATATATATACACACACGCATATATATATATATATATATATACACATACACATACATACATATATATATATATCGTTGGGAATAGGTTTCATCATCCACATACGAACCAAATCTTCAATATACAACATCGGCTCACGTGCACTTCTGATCATGTGATCTACGTGATCATTTGTCCTTGCTCGCTATATTATGTGGGTAAAACCATTACATCCTTCAGAGAGAGGTTAGCCAATCATAAGACAGCCATTAGATTGGCTTTAGATAAGGGCACCTCGGATCAGCCAGTGGCATGCCACTTTGTTCAAGCCGGACATTCCATCTCTACATTGAGGACTATTCTAATTGACCACGTACCAAAGAGTAGACGTGGGGGTGATCGAGCCAAGGCTCTGCTAAAAATGGAATCTCGTTGGATCTATCGACTTGACACTATAACACCCAAAGGCTTAAATATGTCCATTGATTACAGCTGCTTCTATAAATGACTGTGGGTTTCCTTTCATCTGATTATGGATGTTTTTACCATACCCTAGATACACGTTGCAAAATTTTGTAAATATGTTTAGTTATTTCTCTAGTGGCCACTATATGTGTATAAATGTCATATTTTAATCTAATTTACAGTTAAGTCCTGATCGGACTATATTAGGGGCTATATTTAGCTCATTGTTTACTAGTAAATTACTTATGCATTAAATATACTGGTGGCTAACTAAAAATATGGCTGTTTTGTTTTAATATTAGTTTCACTAACTGATCATATGCAATTTAATTTGTGTGCAACCTGTATACAGGTTGTTTAGCTCCGTCATTCACTAGATATATGCCTGTTGGCATATAGCAATGTCTTTGATAGATTTTATGTGTATATCATAGTGGGCAATGCGCAGTGTTGTCTTGATGCCTATTTGTTGGTGTAGGTGGTGGTTATATATTACCTTTGTTACTGCAGTGTTTTTCCGCTGACCTTTTGTTTATGGTATCCATGACAACCAGCTTAGACGCCATGATGACACTGAGCACGCAAGCGCTATTACGTCATTTACGCATGCGCAGTTGCGAGATATATGCTATTGAGTTTCCATGGACACGCATTGCTGTTTGCGGTCCATGCCCGACATTGTGATACACAGCTGATTTGTTTATCTTTGTATTTGGCGGTTTTCTGTGTTGCATTTTGATTGGTGGGTGGGGGTATTTAAGGGTTTATTTGTGTGTGTTGTTTGATGCCTGACTTATTCTTATGAACTGCTGCATGTGATCAAAGCTCCAGTGGGAGCTGAAACGTTATGCTACTTTTGCATTAAAGGAAGGTGTGTTGTTCTAAATCTCGTGTGCTGGCTTTCTTTGCGAGGGACTACAGGGATCATCACCAGGTCTTGTCCTTATGTAATACACATTATTATACAGGGAGTGCAGAATTATTAGGCAAATGAGTATTTTGACCACATCATCCTCTTTATGCATGTTGTCTTACTCCAAGCTGTATAGGCTCGAAAGCCTACTACCAATTAAGCATATTAGGTGACGTGCATCTCTGTAATGAGAAGGGGTGTGGTCTAATGACATCAACACCCTATATCAGGTGTGCATAATTATTAGGCAACTTCCTTTCCTTTGGCAAAATGGGTCAAAAGAAGGACTTGACAGGCTCAGAAAAGTAAAAAATAGTGAGATATCTTGCAGAGGGATGCAGCACTCTTAAAATTGCAAAGCTTCTGAAGCGTGATCATCGAACAATCAAGTGTTTCATTCAAAATAGTCAACAGGGTCGCAAGAAGCGTGTGGAAAAACCAAGGCGCAAAATAACTGCCCATGAACTGAGAAAAGTCAAGCGTGCAGCTGCCAAGATGCCACTTGCCACCAGTTTGGCCATATTTCAGAGCTGCAACATCACTGGAGTGCCCAAAAGCACAAGGTGTGCAATACTCAGAGACATCGCCAAGGTAAGAAAGGCTGAAAGACGACCACCACTGAACAAGACACACAAGCTGAAACGTCAAGACTGGGCCAAGAAATATCTCAAGACTGATTTTTCTAAGGTTTTATGGACTGATGAAATGAGAGTGAGTCTTGATGGGCCAGATGGATGGGCCCGTGGCTGGATTGGTAAAGGGCAGAGAGCTCCAGTCCGACTCAGACGCCAGCAAGGTGGAGGTGGAGTACTGGTTTGGGCTGGTATCATCAAAGATGAGCTTGTGGGGCCATTTCGGGTTGAGGATGGAGTCAAGCTCAACTCCCAGTCCTACTGCCAGTTTCTGGAAGACACCTTCTTCAAGCAGTGGTACAGGAAGAAGTCTGCATCCTTCAAGAAAAACATGATTTTCATACAGGACAATGCTCCATCACACGCGTCCAAGTACTCCACAGCGTGGCTGGCAAGAAAGGGTATAAAAGAAGAAAATCTAATGACGTGGCCTCCTTGTTCACCTGATCTGAACCCCATTGAGAACCTGTGGTCCATCATCAAATGTGAGATTTACAAGGAGGGAAAACAGTACACCTCTCTGAACAGTGTCTGGGAGGCTGTGGTTGCTGCTGCACGCAATGTTGATGTTGAACAGATCAAAACACTGACAGAATCCATGGATGGCAGGCTTTTGAGAGTCCTTGCAAAGAAAGGTGGCTATATTGGTCACTGATTTGTTTTTGTTTTGTTTTTGAATGTCAGAAATGTATATTTGTGAATGTTGAGATGTTATATAATTATGCACAGTAATAGTCACATGCACACACAGATATCCCCCTAAAATAGCTATAACTAAAAACAAACTAAAAACTACTTCCAAAACTATTCAGCTTTGATATTAATGAGTTTTTTGGGTTAATTGAGAACATGGTTGTTGTTCAATAATAAAATGAATCCTCAAAAATACAACTTGCCTAATAATTCACAAGTGCAACCCGACACAGGCAAAGACCACTGCTCCTTAACTTGTCCGCCTTGCAATCATCCCGATATGATCGGGATAATTGAGACCCCCTGCTAGCGGCCAATTGGCTGCAAATGTGCAGGGGGTGGCATTGCGCAAGCATTTCACCAGAAATGCTTGTGCAGTGTTAAATTCCAACAGCAAATCATGTCCATTTGCCCTTTATTAAATCTACCCCAAGGACTGTAAAAAAAATAAAAACTCTCTGGGACATGCATAAGGCTATCCTAAAAAAATGGTAATATGTAATATGGGTAGACTTGGTGTGCCTTTTTAGATCTTAACAACTGTCAAATTCTATTTTCTACGTTAAGCATTACCGTACATTTTTTCAGTGGCTGCATTTCTCTATTTTATTCCTTTTTTCTTTTACATTTGTTATGTAACTTTTAAGCTGGGCTAAAAATGGAAATATGTAAAGCTTCTGCTTTCTATTGTGTGAGGAAATTCAAAGTGCAATGTACATATGTCAGAAGCATGACTAATCTGTGAAAGCTCACTGCTTCTATCACAGGATACAACAAGATATTCATTTTTTGGAGTTTTTAGGGGTCTCACTTTGGGAGCTTGTATCTGTTTGGATGTTGGCGCTGTATATGCTCTTTTAAACACATGTTGTACAAAATGGAGGCGTCCAGTATAAAGATGTAGAGCTTTGCCAACTGGCTGCTGTAATGGGTTAAAATAAGAGAAAGGCTTTAAAGAGCAGGAAAAAAAGAAAAATACACTAGCATGGTGAGCAGTTTATTGTCCCTTTTAACTATTATATCAGTATCATAAGGAAGTGTTTATGAACCAATGAGTATTAGTGGACAACAAATACTGTTCTATTAGTATCTTTTTAAATTTAAAAAATGTTTATATTTTAACAAAAACAAACAAAAAATATAGGGCTAGATTACAAGTGGAGTGCCAAATTTTGCTTTCCCAACTATGATATTTGCGATCCACTTAGTAATACCAGTGCACGCAAAAGTGCGTTGGTATTACAAGTTAGCCGCAATGTGAACACAACCTCGCATTTGCATTTCATGTAAGCATTGCGCTCATGAGAGAGTGATTCCACGGGCTCCATTGGGAGTCTCGTTCTCATGCTGTGAGACACTGCATGAGAACCTTGTGCACCAAAGTGGGTAAGTCATGCAGCAATGGGCAGCAAATGTTAAATATATATGTAGATGATTATATACATATATATTTATGTGTTAATATGTGTATATACATATTAACACATAAATATATGTGCATATAAGCATATACATATATATTTAAAGGAAACACACAGTTCACCATAGACCGCAATGTAAAGGCGCTTTTCAGTGTCGTTATTTTTTCTAACACCCAAGACCCGGCACTTTTAACCCCTAAAACTGCTTTGTGCGATTGTTTTTTATTTTAAAAAGAAAATGCTACTTGCTTTTTTCATCCCTAAAAGATTCTGAAATTTGGGATGAATTTCGGGACATTTAGAAAATTAACCAGAGATCTGATCAGTGGTTTATTTTCTGAGCGCTAATTGCTACAGCAAAGTTATTTATCGAGCGCCTATAAACGGATTTGCCTGTTTATGGGCACGTGATAAATTAGCGATCCACTTGTAATCTAGCCCATTAATGTTTAAATACGCTATAAGTTGCTCTTAAAATACATTCCTGGAAAAATAAAAATATATCTGTAACCAGTTTTTCACTTGCTTGCCTATTTTTCATCCTAATAATATTTAGGTGTTGCAGCTCATGGTAAAAATAAATTATGCCTGTAGTTGACCATGCAAACGATTGAGAAACACTGCTTTAAAACATAAAAAACAAAGGCATAAACTCAGATGTAAGACCCTAAAATACTGCAATTGCAAGCAAAAGCTGTACAGGAACATTGAATCATTTGCATTGGGCGTTTTGTATTAGAACTACCATCCTTAAAGGGACATGAAACCCCCCAAAAAATCTTTCAAGATTTAGGTAGAACATACAATTTTAAACAACTTTCTGATTTACTTCTATTATTTAATTTGCTTCCTTCTCTTATTATCCTTTGCTGAAAGGTTTATCTAGGTAAGCTCAGAAGCAGCAAAGAAACTAGATTCTAGCTGCTGATTGGTGGCTGCATATATATACTAATTGTCATTGGCTAACCCATGTGTTCTGTTAGTAACTAGTAGTGCATTACTGCTCCTTCAACAAATAAAACCAAGAGAATGAAACAAATTTGATAATGGAAGCAAACTATAAAGTTGTTTAAAATTGTATGTTCTACTTAAAGTGAATGAAAATTTTGATGCTAAAGTGCCCGGTTTTTAAAACTTTGATTAAAAACAGGGGCACTTTAATTCATCAAAATTTACATTTCACTCCTGTTGTGACAAAAATCTTACCTTTTAAACTTCACTTCACAGCAGCTCCAGCTTCCTCCGGTCTCACAAGCCATTTCTGATGTCAGAAATGATTGATAGGTCATCCTCCAATCACAGCTTGCTCCCCAGGGGATTCAGAGTCTGATTCACTGCTGTGATTGGAGGAAGCCGGATGCCTCATTTTAGACCCAGGAAGAGGCTTTGAAACGGGTGGAGGAAGCTGGAGCTGCTGTGAAGATTAAAAGGTAAGTTTTTTTTTCACAACAGGAGTGAAATGAAAATTTTGATGAATTAAAGTGCCCTTGTTTTTAATCGAAGTTTTAAAATCCGGGCACTTTAGCATCAAAATTTACATTCACTTTAATTCATGAATGAAAAATGTTGGGTTTCATTTCCCTTAAGACTGACAGAATACGACATATGGTACAGCTGAGATTTTTTTTTTAAATTTAATGAACAACCATCCACAGTTGAGACTAAACAATCTTATAGTTTAAAGTAAATGTAAATTTTAATGAATGAGTGTCCGGTTTTTAAAAATACTATTAAAAACAGAGGCACTTTCATTCATTAAAATTTACATTGAAGCTTTTTCTTTTAAATACTTAGCATTTTCTTTAGGAAACCCAGATCAGCGATCCTCCGCCCGCTTCTCATGATTAGAAGAAGCCGGTTTTGTCATTGCTGTGCTTAGTACAGTGGAACTGCAGGCGGAGTATTGACGGTCTGGGTTTCCTAAAGAAAAAGGTAAATATTTTTTAAAAAGCTGCAATGTAAAGTTTAATGAATAAAAATGTGCCCCTGTTTTAATATTATTTTTAAAAACCGTGCACTCATACATTTTACTTTACATTCACTTTAAAGAGCCATTATAGTAAAAAAATCTATTAGACCATGTCATTTTAGGACTATCGACCCTAAACTAACCTGGTCAAAAAGGATGATCTTTCTGGAGTCATTCTGAAGTAATCAAGGACTGCAGACTAGTCATCAGAAGCCATCCTGAAGTATGATTCACTGTCTGTTCATGCTTATGACTTAACTAATAAGGTAGAGTACACACCTTGGCGATTAGCTTCAGCTCCTATATCCGGCTCCCTCTTGGCATTCGTACAGCCAGAAGTGTGCAAAAACCATCATTTTGGTACTATGTAATAGTCAGTGTTACAACCCATTAAAACTTGGAGAGCTTTAAAGGGACACAAAGACACTAAACCTATTTTTTTTTTTCTTTCATGATTTGGATAGAGCATGCAATTTTAAGTAGCTTTCCAATTTACTCCTATTATACATTTTTCTTCATTCTCTCTGTATCTTTATTTGAAAAGCAGGAATATAAGCTTAGGAACCAGCCCATTTTTGGTTCAGCACCTTGGTAGTGCTTGCTGATTGGGGGCTAAATGTAGCTACCAATCAGCAAGCGCTATCCAGAGTGCTAAACAAAAAATGGGCCGGTTTTTAAGCTTATGGTCCTACTTTTCCAAATAAAAATACCAAGAGAATGAAGACAAATTGTACGTCATTGTTTGGATTTCTCCTGAGCCTAATAAACTGGTCTTTTGGAATAGCCTGAACTAAGTGTTTGGGATCATCTGACTTAGCATGCAGGATAGTATTTCCTGCTGTAGGTTTCCTAAATGTACTAGTAATAAACTTGTCATCTACTGCTGTTAGTGTGAGGTCCAAAATGTTGACTGAAGTTCTATTATATATGCCAGTAAACTGTAAACCCAGTAGATTAGTGTTTAAATATTTATCAAAATCATTTGTAAGGTTATCTTTGACAATGAATAGCATATTATCTATGTAGCGGGTGTACAAAATTGTGCTGTCATATAATAAATTATGTGCTGTATCATATAAGAGGTGCTGGACCCAGGGGAACATCCAGTCTTGAGAACACTCTTTGGGACACTTTCCAATCTCACTCGCAGGGATGATAAGGCACTAGGAAAATTCACAATGGTGTAATATGTCAGTAAATGAGAGCCCAAATAATACTGTTCTCACAAGATAAGTTAAGAGTGTTCAGCCTGTTTATTGTAGATCAGTAATGCTTGTGGGATTTTCCACTATCAGACCAAAATCGGCTAGTCTTCTTATCCCGGAGTCAAGTGGAATGATAGGAAATTTTCCAGAGCAGAGAGAGAGTTTGTAAAATGAGGTAAGCAGTACCCACAGCAGGCAGGACAGTACAGTACTCAGCGGCAACAGGAAGGTAATCCAGCAGTATGGTAGTTCAGGGGTAAACCAATAGAAGGACCAGGAACAGGCATGAGTAGGCAACAAAAGGATATCCAGCAGTATAACAGTTCAGGGGTAAACCAATAGAATGATCAGACAGACAGAGTTCATCAACAGTTAAGCAATCCAGCAATGCAGAGGTTAAGGCAAGCAGAGTAGTCAAAACAGGCAGAGTTCATCAACAGTAAAGCAGTCCAGCAATTCAGGGGTTAAGGCAAGCAAAGTAGTCAAAACAGGCTGAGTTAATCAACGGTAAAGCAATTCAGGGGTTAAGGCAAGCAGAGTAGTCAAAACAGACAGAGTTCATCAATGGTAAAGCAATTCAACAATTCAGGGGTTAAGGCAAGCAGCGTAGTCAAACAGGCAGAGTTCATCAACAGTTAAGCAATCCAGCAATGCAGAGTTTAAGGCAAGCAGAGTAGTCAAACAGGCAGAGTTCATCAACAGTTAAGCAGTCCAGCAATTCAGGGGTTAAGGCAAGCAGAGTAGTCAAAACAGGCAGAGTTCAGCAACAGTGAATCAATATAGCAATTCAGTATACAGCTATACAGCACCCAGGAGCACAAGAAGTAACACCTATACTTGGACACAGGTGAGAGAGACTAAGGCCTTTACATAGGGAAGATAGGGCGAGCGGTGATGATGTCATCACCGTGCTGCAGTTACACTGCCATATTACTAGCAAAAGGAGGAGTGGGTTTGTCCATGGCAACGTCCACAGCAGAGCAGAGGAGCAGCATGACAAGATCAAGTAAACAACTCCTTCATAAAGAGTATTCACTTGTTTATTGCCCAACTTGTTTCAGAGGTGTTATGCCATCTTTCTCAAGAGCTTGAAGTTTTATAAACAATTCTGCTTGCAAAGCGGTTTAAATACACATTTTAAAACACACACCCTAATGAGTAGGGTGACCATATTGCCGCTTTAAAAAGGGACAAATATAATAAAAATACATATGTCAGGGCTGTTTTCAGGGTTGTTTAAAGAAATGTTTTGTATAAGAACCCTGACGTGTATTTTTCATATGTGTTCCTTCTTAAAGCGGCAATATGGTAAGCCTACTAATGAGGAGCATCACAAAATACTCCTAGATGGGATGTTTACAATCATCATCAAATATATCTTACAAATTGTTACATTTAAAAAACAATAATTAAAAAACACAGAATTGTATACAAACATATAGAAAAGTAAAAACAATAATTAATGTTAAATTGTTATTAACCTATAATATAACGATTTAACATTAATTATTGTTTTTTTTACTTTTCTGTATGTTTGTATACAATTCTGTCGGCTAGATTACGAGTTTTGCGTTAGCCTTAAAAAGCAGCATTGAGAGGTCCCAACGCTGCTTTTTAACGCCCGCTGGTATTACGAGTCTTGAAGGTAAAGGTGTACCGCTCACTTTTTGGCCAGACTCGAAAATACTGCAAATCCACTTACGTCTATTTCGTATTCTATTTTTTCAATGGGACTTGCATAGCGCCGGTATTACGAGTCTTCCAAAAAGTGAGCGGTACACCCTCTCCTGTTAAGCCTGGTACCGCATTTAAAAATCAGTAGTTAAGAGTTTTATGGTCTAACGCCGTAGTATAAAACTCTTAACTAAAGTGCTAAAAAGTACACTAACACCCATAAACTACCTATTAACCCCTAAACCGAGGCCCCCCACATCGCAAACACTATAATAAATATTTAACCCCTAATCTGCCGAACCAGACATCGCTGCCACTATAATAAATATATTAACCCCTAAACTGCCGCACTCCCGCCTCGCAAACATTAGTTAAATTTTATTAACCCCTAATCTGCCGTCCCTAACATCGCCACCACCTACCTACATTTATTAGCCCCTAATCTGCCGCCCCCAACATCGCCGCCCCCAACGTCGCCGCAGCTATATTAAAGTTCTTAACCCCTAAACCTTAGTCTAACCCTAACCCTAACACCCCCTAACTTAAATATAATTTAAATAAAATTACTACAATTAATTAAATAATTCCTATTTAAAACTAAATACTTACCTATAAAATAAACCATAAGATAGCTACAATATAACTAATAGTTACATTGTAGCTAGCTTAGGATTTATTTTTATTTTACAGGCAACTTTGTATTTATTTTAACTAGGTAAATAGTTATTAAATAGTTATTAACTATTTAATAGCTACCTAGTTAAAATAAAGACAAATTTACCTGTAAAATAAAACCTAACCTAAGACCTCTGCCCGTCTGGAGGACCACTTCTGCCCATCTGGAGGACCACTTCTGCCGGCTTTGTGGAAGACTTCGGCCCAATTGGGTGAAGACTTCTCAAGGTAGGGTGATCTTCAAGGGGTTAGTGTTAGGTTTTATTAAGGGTGATTGGGTGAGTATTAGAGTAGAGTTGGTTGTGTGGGTGGTGGGTTTTAAAGGGCCATAATACCCAAATGTTTAAACACTTGAAAGTGATGCAGTATAGCTGTAAAAATCTGACTAGAAAATATCACCTGAACATCTGTATGTAAAATAGAAAGATATTTTACCTCAAAAGTTCTCAGCAGCCACATCCCATTGTAAAGGATTTCTAAGCAACATATTAGTATGTCTGTCCCGGGACAGCGGAAGGGGGCGAGCTTACGTGCACTCTCATCTTATTTCCCTATTCAGTTTAAAGGAAGTTTGCTATGAAATTTCATGAGAGTTAAGTGAAATCTCATGAGATCACAGTAAAAGAGTTCACGACCTCAGCACTGCTGATGCTGATTGGCTGCTGTTCATTTCTTCATTTTTATTTTTTTTTTACCTGCAGCTGGGTTGCAGCTGAGTATAACTTTTTACACAGAACTTACTCTGCTGAGCTGAGGAAATTGTGAGGTAAAATATCTTCCTTTTTTACATAGCGATGCTCAGGTGATATTTTCCTGTCAGCTTTTTACAGTTATACTGCATCAGTTTCAAGTGATTTAGCATATGAGTATTATGTCTCTTTAATGTTGGGGGGTATTGTACTTTTTTTTACCTAGTAAAAGAGCTGATTACTTTGGGGCAATGCCCTGCAAAAGGCCCTTTTAAGGGATATTTGTACTTTAGTGTAGGGTAGGGCTTTTTTTATTTTGGATATTTTTTTTATTTTATTAGGGGGATTAGATTAGGTGTAATTAGTTTAAAAAACGTGTAATTATTTTATTATTTTCTGTAATTTAGTGGGGGGGGGGTTCGTACTTTAGATAATTTTATTTAATTGTAGTTAATTTAGGGAATTAATTTAATTGCAGTGTAGTGTTAGGTGTAATTGTAACGTAGGTTAGGTTTTATTTTACAGGTAAATTTGTCTTTATTTTAACTAGGTAGCTATTAAATAGTTAATAACTATTTAATAACTATTGTACCTAGTTAAAATAAATACAAGGTTGCCTGTAAAATAAAAATAAACCCTAAGCTAGCTACAATGTAACTATTAGTTATATTGTAGCTATCTTAGGGTTTATTTTATAGCTAAGTATTTAGTTTTAAATATAAATAATTTAGTTAATTGTAGTAATTTTATTTAGATTTATTTAAATTATATTTAAGTTAGGGGGGGTTAGGGTTAGACTTAGGTTTAGGGGTTAAGAACTTTAATATAGTGGCAGCGACGTTGGGGCGGCAGATTAGGGGTTAATAAGTGTAGGTAGGTGGCGACATTGGGGGTGGCAGAGTAGGGGTTAATAAATAAAATTTAGGGTTCGGCGATGTTGGGGCAGCAGATTAGGGGTTAATACATATAATGTAGGTTGCGGCGATGTCAGGGGCGGCAGATTAGGGGTTAATAAGTGTAAGATTAGGGGTGTTTAGACTCGGGGTTCATGTTAGGGTGTTAGGTGTAGACATAAAAAGTATTTCCCCATAGGAATCAATGGGGCTTCGTTAGGAGCTTTACGCTGCTTTTTTGCAGGTGTTAGGTTTTTTTTCAGCCGGTTCTCCCCCATTGATTCCTATGGGGAAATCGTGCACAAGCACATTTAGCCAGCTCACCGCTACCGTAAGCAGCGCTGGTATTGAGGTGAGATGTGGAGCTAAATTTTGCTCTTCGCTCACTTTTCTGCGGCTAACGCCGGGTTTGTAAAAACCCGTAATACCAGCGCTGTCTATAGGTGAGCGTGAGCATAAACTGCTCGTTAGCACCGCACCCCTCCTAACGCAAAACTCGTAATCTAGGTGTGTGTTTTTTAATGATTGTTTTTAAAATGTAACAATTTGTACAATATATTTGATGATGATTGTAAACATCCCATCTAGGAGTATTTTGTGATGCTCCTCATTAGGGGTGTGTTTTAACATGTGTATTTAAACCGTTTTGCAAGCGGAATTTTTTGTAAAACTTCAAGCTCTTGAGAAAGACGGCATAACACCGTTGAAACGCGCTGGGCAATAAACAAGTGAATACTCTTTATGAAAGTTGTTTACTCGATTTACAATAAACAGGCTGATCACTCGTAACTTATCTTGTGAGTACATTATTAATTGGGCTCTCCTTTTACTGGCATTTTACACCATTGTGAATTTTCCTAGTGCCTTATCATCTCTGCAAGGGAGATTGGAAAGTGTCCCAAAGAGTGTTCTCAAGACCGGATGTACCCCTGGGTCCAGTGCCTTTTATAAGATACAGCACAAGTTTTGATATTTTTTGGGAGAAAACTGTGAGACGACAGCTAGTATTTTAGCTATACCATATTAACTTGTTGTTTCTATCTATATAATAAATTCTGAATTTTGTAAATGTATGACAGCTCCCAAATGTTGGCGAACCACCCCTCCCATAAATCTAAATTCTATCCTATCAACTTTTGTGATCCTTACATCAATGCTTATCAACAAGCAGTACAAAAAAAGATATATTAGAATTAAAACTAAAATAGTCTTCTTTGTTTTATAATCTCACGCTGGGAGAAAAGTCCCAAAAATTTTGCAATATAATCTGGAGATTGTAATAAAAAATTCTGATAAGGACGGCAGTGTTGTTATTATGAACAACATAGAGGCTTATCGACAACTGTTAGATACTAAAACATATCATGAGTTATCTACTAATGCAACATATTTGTTCAAACTGAAATTGAAACAATTGATAGCTGATGAGGTAACATTAGGTTTTTTAGAGCTGAAGAGGCAGACATTTTAATACTTTTAAATCCTATTGTGCCCATATATTATCATATTCCTAAAATACGTGCATCATGATAAACCACCAGGGAGGCCAATCATCCCAAATGTTGTAAGTGCAGTAAAATTTGGGCTCTCCTTTTAATGGCATATTACACCATTGTGAATGTATTGGGTCCCTGTTTGAACCCCTAACGGAGTGGTTGGACTCTGTATTACAACTGTCACGCTCAGCTGCTGGGAAGCTCTGCAGTCCTCTCTGTGTGCTTGATTGACAGGTGTCTGAGCCACCCCTTCCTGATGATGTCACAACCAGGCTTTTTATTCTGGCTTCCTGTTTCTCCAGTGTCTGTTTGTTTGTTAACTTTGAGGCTTCTGTTAGGATTTCGCTGAGGAATCTCTCTAACTGCTGATTTTCTGTTGCCAATCTCTTCAAGGACTTACTATGCTGGATTAACCTTCAACCTCCTGAATACCTGTCTCCAAACAATGCAAGTACTGTTTGTTTTGTGAAACTTTCAATCTTCCTGTTTACCTGCTGCAATCCCTGCATATTCAGACTACTCTGTGTAGTGCAAACTATTCAAATACTGTTATTTCTGTGAATCCTTCAATCTGCATGTTTACCTGTATAAGTGACTTTCCCTGCTCTCCTGATTCTGTGGAAGGCATTTCCTGAAACCAGTTCCTTATTCAGAAGTCTATCTGGCTGATATCAAGAATTACTTTGGCACAGGCTAACCCTGCTCCATATCGTGAGTACTTTGTTTTTTGGAGGTTGTCGTGGGGTCACGTCCTGGATTAAACTCAGAGTGCAAGGGTGCTGTTTAAGTTCGCCCTTGCATTTGGGTCTACTTCTGGATATTTCCTAACCTGACAGTACAAACGGACCATAATATGGACCCTGACGAGTTATCCAGGGCTGTGGCTCTACAAGGGCAACTTCTAGGAAATCATTCTGCTCATTTGCAATCTTTGGATTCCAAGCTTGACCAGATTACTGCTCTGCTACATAACCTCTCCGCTCCTTCTCAAGCGACGGTGACTCCTGCTGCCACTGCTACTAGCACCAATGCTGTCTTTAACCCCTTAATGACCGGACCATTTTTCAATTTTCTTACCCTTAATGACAATGGCTATTTTTACATTTCTGCAGTGTTTGTGTTTAGCTGTAATTTTCCTCTTACTCGTTTACTGTACCCACACATATTATATACCGTTTTTCTCGCCATTAAATGGACTTTCTAAAGATACCATTATTTTCATCATATCTTATAATTTACTAAAAAAAAATGATAAAATATGAGGAAAAAATGGAAAAAAACACACTTTTTCTAACTTTGACCCCCAAAATCTGTTACACATCTACAATCACCAAAAAACACCCATGCTAAATAGCTTATAAATTTTGTCCTGAGTTTAGAAATACCCAATGTTTACAAGTTCTTTGCTTTTTTTTGCAATTTATGGGGCAATAAATACAAGTAGCACTTTGCTATTTCCAAACCACTTTTTTTCAAAATTAGCGCTAGTTACTTTGGAACCCTGATATCTGTCAGGAATACCTGAATATCCCTTGACATGTATATATTTTGTTTTAGAAGACATCCCAAAGTATTGATCTAGGCCCATTTTGGTATATTTCATGCCACCATTTCACCGCCAAATGCGATAAAAAAAAAAAAAAGTTCACTTTTTCACAAATTTTGTCACAAACTTTAGGTTTCCCACTGAAATTATTTACAAACAGCTTCTGCAATTATGGCACAAATGGTTGTAAATGCTTCTCTGGGATCCCCTTTTTCAGAAATAACAGACTTATATGGCTTTGTCGTTGCTTTTTGGTAATTAGAAGGCCGCTAAATGCCGCTGCGCACCACACATGTTTTATGCCCAGGAGTGAAGGGGTTAATTAGGGAGCTTGTAGGGAGCTTGTAGGGTTAATTTTAGCTTTAGTGTAGTGTAGTAGACAACCCCAAGTATTGATCTAGGCCCATTTTGGTATATTTTATTCCACCATTTCACCGCCAAATGCGAGCAAATAAAAAAAAAAAAACTTTACATTTTTCACAATTTTAGGTTTCTCACTGAAATTATTTACAAACAGCTTATGCTATTATGGCAGAAATTGTTGTAAAAGCTTCTCTGGGATCCCCTTTGTTCAGAAATAGCAGATTTATATGGCTTTGGCGTTGCTTTTTGGTAATTAGAAGGCCGCTAAATGCTGCTGCGCACCACACGTGAATTATGCCCAGCAGTGAAGGGGTTAAATTAGGTAGCTTGTAGGGAGCTTGCAGGGTTAATTTTAGAGATCAGCCTCCCACCTGACACATCCCACCCCCTGATCCCTCCCAAACAGCTCTCTTCCCTCCCCCACCCCACAATTGTTACCGCCATCTTAAGTACTGGCAGAAAGTCTGCCAGTACTAAATAAAAGAGTTTTTTTTTTTTTTTTAAATAAAAATTATAAAATATTTTAGTTGTGATGGACCCCTGCCTTAGCACCAACCTCCCTGATCCCCCCCTCCAGCTCTCTAACCCTCTCCCCTACCTAATTACCGCCATCTTGGGTACTGGCAGCTGTCTGCCAGTACCCAGTTTGACCCCACAAACCAAACTATTTTAATTTTATTTTTAACTTTTATCTGTATGTTTAATTATTTCTGTAGTGTAGCAGCCCCCCCACAATACCCCCACCCCCACCCAGATCCTTTTAAATGTAAAAAAAAAAAAAAAATGTCCCCTTCATTTTTCATTGGTGTCAGTGGGGCTAATGTGTGCATGTGCACGTGTGCACGTGCACGCGCGCCCACGTGCACGCGCACACGCATCGTGCACACGCACACACGTGCACGTGTGCGCGCATCGTGCACGCGCGCGCGCATCGTGCACGCGCGCACACGCTCCCTCCTCCCACCTCCCAAAGGCACCATCGGCACCATCACTACCGGTGCAGAGAGGGCCACAGAGTGGCTCTCTCTGCATCGGAGTCTTGTAAAGGGGTATTGCAGGATGCCTCCATATCGAGGCATCACTGCAATACCCTCAGAGCTGCTGGAAGTGATTGTGATCACTTCCAGCACTCTGTCAGACAACTGACGTACCAGGTACGTCCATTGTCATTAACTGCTTGTTAATGCATGACGTACCTGGTACGTCAGTTGTCATTAAGGGGTTAATCCACCTCAAACTGTTGGACAGAATATACCACGAATCCCACTTCCAGATAAATATGACGGTAATCCTGAAGAATGCCGTGGATTCCTTAATCAGTGTCGTTTACACTTCAGAAACAATCCTCAAGTTTTTTCCAATTCTACTTCCAAAATCACCTTTATTATTTCTCTCTTGAAGGGGAAGGCTCTAGCCTGGGTGTCCCCTCTTTTAGAGAAGAATGATCCGTTACTACAGGATGTGGAATTATTTGTGTCCATTTTTTCTTCTGTTTTTGACAAGCCTGGGAGGTCTGCAGCTGCTGAGGCAGGATTGTTGGATCTGAGACAGGGATCCCTTTCGGTAGCTCAATATGCTATTGAATTCAGGACTTTAGCCGCAGAAACTGATTGGAACCATGGAGCCTTACGGGCAGCCTTTCGCAAAGGACTTTGCAAATGCCTTAAGGATGAACTAGTATTTCGGGAACTCCCCGATTCATTGGAGGGTCTTATCAATTTATGTATTACTCTTGACGCCCGGCATTCTGAATGTCTTCAGGAGAGAGATAGGAATCGGAGATCCTTTGTTAAATCTTCATTTCGTCCTCCTATTCGAACCTCAAGTCTTTCTAATAATAATTCCCAATCTCCTGAGTCTGTGGAACCCATGGAAGTAGGAGCTATTAAATTATCAGAAGCTGAACGCCATAGAAAGCGTACTCTTGGGTTATGTCTGTATTGTGGTACCAAAGGACATTTACTGAAGGACTGTCCTATCCGGCCAGTAATAGCCAAGGCTTAACTTTTGATAGAGGGACAGAGTTAAGCCAGAATCCCATGTCTTCCCTCAATTCTAAACTTTTTGTTCCTGTAACTATCTCTTTTGGAAACACCAAGTTTCGAGCTCAAGCTCTCATCGATTCTGGAGCTGCTGGAGTATTCATTGATTCAAACTTTGCTGACTCTCTCAGGATTCCTCTTCAAGCCAAGAAACAGTTAATTAAGGTAACTACTGTCAGTGGACAGCCTCTAGGTACTGGTATCATAAAACATTCTACCATTCCTCTTCTTTTGACTGTGGGCATACTTCATTCTGAAATTATTCGTTTTGATGTCATCTCTTCTCCCCACATACCATTGATTCTGGGGTTACCTTGGTTGCAGCTTCATGATCCAGTTTTCTCATGGTCTAAAGGAGAACTTATTTCCTGGGGAACTACCTGTTTCAAACATTGCCTGCAAAATCCCTCTAAACCATCCTGTCCTGTCGTAGCTATGGTGGAAGTTCCTGAATCTTTGCCCAATTACTATCATGCCTTTAGTGATGTGTTTTCTAAAAAAGAGGCTGAGACGTTACCTCCACACCGGATATTTGACTGTTCTATCGAATTTTATTCAGGGGCTCCTCTCCATAAGGGAAGGACCTATCCCCTCTCTCGTCAAGAAAATGTCTCTCTTGAGGAATACATAAAGGACAACTTAGCCAGAGGATTCATTCATCCTTCCTCTTCACCTGTGGGTGCAGGTTTTTTCTTCATTGGGAAAAAAGATGGAGGTCTTCGTCCCTGTATTGATTATCGAGCCTTGAATCAGATTACTGTCAAAAACAGCTATCCTTTGCCGCTCATTTCTGAGTTATTCGATCGTCTTCAAGGTGCTTCTATTTTTTCCAAGTTAGATCTCCGTGGGGCCTACAATCTGGTCAGAATCCGTAAAGGAGACGAATGGAAGACGGCATTTAACACTAGATTTGGTCACTATGAGTATCTAGTAATGCCATTTGGATTGTGCAATGCACCAGCAGTATTTCAGCACTTTGTTAACGAAATCTTCAGAGATTATCTAAATCAATTTGTTATCATTTACCTTGATGACATTCTAATCTATTCAAAAACATTACAGGAACATGTACATCATGTAAGACTGGTTCTTCAGAGGTTACGAGACAATTCCCTGTTCGCTAAATTGGAGAAATGCTCTTTTCATCAGAGTTCCATCCCCTTTTTGGGGTATATCATTTCTGAATCAGGTTTTGAGATGGATCCTGCTAAACTGTCGGCTATCAAGGACTGGCCCAGACCAACTACTCTCAAATCCCTGCAGAGGTTTCTTGGCTTTGCCAATTACTATAGAAAGTTTATAAAGAACTTTGCTGACATCATGTCTCCACTCACTTCTCTTACTAAGAAAGGGCAAAATTGTAAGAACTGGTCCTCTTCGGCAGTACAGGCTTTTGAAACGCTAAAATCAGTATTTTCTTCTGCACCTCTTCTCAGTCATCCAATTCCTGATTTCCAGTTTATTTTGGAGGTTGACGCTTCCTCTATAGCAGCTGGAGCTGTTCTCTCCCAAAGTGATCCGACTACCAGCAAGATATATCCTGTGGCATTCTTTTCGAAAAAATTCAATCCTGCTGAGTTAAATTATGATGTGGGCAATAAGGAGCTTTTGGCTATAAAATTAGCTTTGGATGAATGGAGGCATTGGTTAGAGGGTACCAGTCAACCTTTTTTCATTCTGACAGATCACAAGAATCTTTTATACCTCCAAACAGCTACACGTCTCAATCCTTGTCAGGCTCGGTGGGCCTTGTTCTTCTCCAGGTTTAATTTTGTACTTTCCTATGTTCCTGGTTCAAAAAATTCCAAGGCAGATGCTTTATCTAGACAGTTCCAATCTTCTGAACCTTCTCCATTGGATTCAGAACCTATACTACGTCCAGTCAAAGTTTTGGCTCAAGTATCCTCTTTTCCAGTACAGGCTTTACATGCTGCTCAAGTCCGAGTACCATCTTCTTGCAAACTACCTTCTGGTATCCTGTATGTACCCAAAGGATTACGTCTTCAGCTTCTACGTTGGGCTCATGACAACATTTCAGCAGGTCATCCGGGAATAACCAATACATTGTGGAAACTGAAGCAGCATGTTTGGTGGTCCACTATGAGGAGGGATGTTAAGGATTATATTGCTGCTTGTCGTTCTTGTGCTTCGAACAAACAATCTTCTCATCGACCGTTTGGTCTATTACACCCTCTTCCTATTCCTCATTACCCTTGGTCTCACTTATCCATGGACTTTGTTACAGATCTTCCTGTTTCTGCTGGAAATACGACCATTTGGGTAGTGGTGGATCGGTTCTCCAAGTCTGCTCACTTCATACCTCTTCCAGGCTTGCCTACAGCTCAAAGACTTTCTGAACTCTTTGTTCTACATATATCTCGTTTACATGGTTTTCCCACTGACATAGTCTCAGATCGTGGAGTCCAATTTGTTTCCAAATTTTGGAGGTCTTTTTGTAAACACTTCAGAATCAACATATCACTTTCTACTGCACACCATCCTCAATCCAACGGACAGACTGAGCGTGTAAATCAAGCCTTGGAATCTTTTCTAAGACATTATGTAGACTATCACCACTCCAACTGGTCTCAGTTATTGCCTTTGGCGGAATTAGCTCACAACTCATGTTATAACGCCTCATTACAGACCTCTCCCTTTAAGGCAGCTTATGGATTTGAACCTAGAACCTTTCCTATGATTACCAGTTCTACTGAAGTCCCTGGAGCAGATCGTATAGTGAAAAATCTCAGTAATCACTGGCAACTCATTCATCAAAATCTACTCTCTTCTTCCTTAAGACATAAGAAATATGCTGATCGCAGAAGGTGCAAGGCTCCTTTACTTCGTACTGGAGACAGAGTATTTTTATCCACCAGATTCATACGTCTAAAACAACCTTATACCAAGTTGGGTCCTAAGTACATTGGACCTTTTCAAATTGTTTCCAGAGTTTGTTCTTCTGCATACCGCCTGGCCTTACCCAAGACTCTCAAGATCCATCCAGTGTTTCATGTCTCCCTACTCAAGCCAGTCATCTACAATCGGTACTCTATCAAGAGTAAACCACCTCCTCCACTTTCCGTAGAGGGAACTTCTGAGTTTGAAGTCAGCCAGATTCTCGATTCCAAGCTACGGGGCAATCGGCTGTACTACCTGGTCCATTGGAAGGGTTATCCTATCTCTGAACGATCTTGGGAACCGGCCTCTCATGTTCATGCTCCAGCTCTTGTCAAGTCTTTTCACAAGAAATACCCTGCCATGCCCGCTCGGGTCCCCCGGAGGGGTCCTTGAGGAGGGGGCACTGTCACGCTCAGCTGCTGGGATGCTCTGCAGTCCTCTCTGTGTGCTTGATTGACAGGTGTCTGAGCCACCCCTTCCTGATGATGTCACAACCAGGCTTTTTTTTTTTTTAAATAATTTTTTATTGAAGTTAAAATATAGATTAACAAACAAGATTCGCCCTGAGGCCAAATTTTACATCAGAGTAAGTAATACATTGTCTATAAACTGACATTATTAGAGAAAGAAAGACAAAATACACATGTAACAAAATAATTACATATCAAATCTTCTTAACATGAAAATAGACAAAAGTTTAGGCGAGGTGGAATATAACTTCATTTTGTGTTATATTATTATTCTTAAATGATCTCCACAATACTATACAAAACAATCAATAGGTTATCTGAGTCAAAGGTATCAGACTGTGGAGACTTAGCTTATGTGTCAGCCACTCTTGGGCTGAGATATATAGGGGGTCAGGGGATATTCAGCGGATAAGCACCGCTATACATATAGGGGGTGCAATGGGAAGGTGGAGGGCGGAGCCTTATATGAGTATAAGTAGTTTAATATACGTGATAGGAATTTAGCAGTGTTCAAGTGGGGAGACCCCAGGGTTGTCTAGACATAAAGCGGATTAGGTTATTCTCTAACATTAAGTTTCCCCATTAATAACCATAGCTACAGCCTTTACCTCAGGGATTCCTAGTGTAATAGGGGTAATTACAAGATCAATAGCAAGAAGGGTCACATGACTATGGGGTGTCTAGAATTTGTAATCTCCACCTATGTAAAATCTTAACACAAACAGTTTAGTTTTAACCTATGTAAAGTGTCATCCAACTGTGGAGGACCATGTATTGTCACTGGCGTTACATAAACTAGTATAATCACTCCAGCTCAGTTATGAGTGTATCTAGAATTTTCCCATAATATTTAATAAACCTAGATGCAACATGTCTTGCTCAAAAAGTAGTCTTTAGAAGATTCTTATACTTAAACTATATACAATTTCTAGTACTGGCTTAGAAAATACCGGTATAAAGCAAAGAGCCATGTATGTAGAAAGATGGAGCCCCTCTCATATATATTTATTCCAACTACAGGCCAATACAGTGAGTGAGTTTATAAGTGTCACATAAAATCTATATGGGACATAGCTTCATAAAGAGTAAAGTTTAAGCTAGACTAAAAAGAAGCGATAAAAACCAACATATTGCCTAACTATCTAATATCTAGGTTAGTACTGTATAATAAGACACTCCCTAACTAGACTCAGTAAAGATGTGGCACAGTGGGATATTATCATACGTCATATAATAGGAGCCTCAACAACTGGATTACTCCTGGAATGTCAGAAAGCATCATGGGCCTTATATTAGGAGTAAACTGAAAGAAAAATTAAGTATTCTGTCTGTCTCACAAGCTGCATAATTACCAGTCACAGCCTGTAAAGTGCACATCTGGTCTTAGCATAAACCCCCTAGGCTAACTAAAGAGGAAAGACTCATGTAGGTACTAAGTGAGAATGCATAGCAATTATTAATCGTATAGGTTTGTGCATATATACAGAGCATATATTCTGTTCTTGGAACAAACGTGTGTGACATATGAAGCTAGCAAATGGCTTGAGGAATGCATCTGAACTGTACCTGATTATACTACATATACACCTTCGCTTCAGTCAACCTATGAGCTAATGTGATATTTGAGAATATTAGACCACGTTCAGTAAGGGAAGTTCACTCTTACCATTACAGCGATAAGCCAAAGACCCAGGTTTAGTAGTACTTGGGATGTGTATCATCCCTTAATCACATACCTATAGTATAATATAGTGGTTAAGTTAAGTGGTAAATATAAAGTATTGCTACCAGTAGATGTTAGTCCTAAAATAAACAAGCTCAGCTGTGAGGGAAGCAGAGGAAGACATTTTGAAAAGGGAAGATTGTGGGTTGCTGATATTAAGGGTTGAGGGAAATATTGTGCACACAGTATCAAAGACCGCAAGTTATCTTTAACAGGGCAGGGGATGTATCAATATAATCTCTAACACGCTGTCCTTGACAATCTAATGGCCCAGAGTAAGGATGTAACAGAGAGCATGCTTAAACATAAGAAAATTACTTCTAAGACAGTAAGGAGCTGTGAACTTATACCATGTGTAAATATGACATATACAATTCTTGATAGGAGTTAGTATTAGAATAAGAGGTGATCCAGCAATGCATAGTACTAGGTTGAATATGAACCAGGATTCTAAGGAACACCTAAATACAGATTTATAGGCACAGAATATCTAAGGGTCAGATAGTCCTAACCAGGTCAAGTATCTGCTATGCTTAACAATACGTATACAAGTATTATGTACATATAGTCTCAAAACCAGCTAACAAGAATAATATGGCAAAAATAGAATGTAGAAGTGCAAGGCATATACATTAGCCACTATCCATAGTCACATGAGTTAGAATAAACACAGCATATATAAGCTTCAAGCCGATAAGCCTATATGAGATTTGATCTAGACAGATAGTGACATTACTTAAAAACTAAGCAGAGAGAACATATTGCATAAAAAACAAAGTAACTCCAGTAATAGTCTGCACTGACAAGAATAAGGTGCTAATACTTGTTTTCACAGCAGCTAGTAGTAATTGTCAGATAGTATATATAACATGTAAAGAGTATTTACAAACATATTAGACCATAAGGCAATAGAGCCTTAAAATTCAGGAGAAGAACATAAATGCTGGCATACAAAAAGGAAAATGCAGGTTCTATCTAATCTGGGTATAAATTGAAAGTTCAGAATAACTTCGCTCTAGCCAATACCCCTTTTATCAGAGTCATCTGCTTGTGAGTGTACCTGAAGGTCAGCCTTTATTAATTTGAAGTGTAAGAATTTCTGACCCACATCACATGTGTCCATCTTGTGCCCCATACAATAGACTCGAAACAGGGGTGCCTGATCAGGGTCTCCATTACCTGAAAAATCATGTAGATATGAAATGGGAAAGTCTCCCAGTGATACAGGGCTCCAGGGTTGAAAACTTGAGGTAACGCTCAGCTTGATCCGTAGCTTTATATCTGAATAGCGAGTACCTTGTGAGGGCTCTGCAGTAATGAACGGACTCGTTGTGACAGTCTCTCCCAGCACCAAAAGCACATTGTTCTTAATGACAGGAACGTACCGCAGGATATCCAGAGCTGGTGAGTAGCCCAGGATCCAGTTCTCTGGGAAATATTGCGCTTCCCCTGGCAAAAGTAAAGCGTTAGCGATCCATGGTGCTCTATTTCTATCTTCTAGCACACCTCTGTCCGGCTCCATCAAAACAGAGCTTCTCTCGTCAGCCAGGGTCCTCTCCGCATCTGTACCTATAACATGTGCAGGAAGATCCGAGCAGATCTGCGGTGTTTCCAGCACTGGTGTTGGTGCTCTATTTTTAAGATATGAAGTTTCCTCACTCTCGTTAGGATCTGTGGCAGCCGCCATTTTAGATGGAGGGTTAACTGCTTCTTCACATTTCTCTTGCAGTACAAGCTTCAGATCATAATAGTGATAATCGATCTTCTGCATCATTTTCTTTAGCGATGCCTGCAAAAGATCTGAGATGTCTGCCATAACTGATGGTGCAGTAGTAGTCCCAGGGTAAGGTTGTAGGTATATGTCAGGCGCTTCCTACCTCCACATGGGGAGTCAGATATATCGTCGTTTTGCAGAGGTCTTAAATGATGCTTGGGACCTCGTTCAATTAACGTTTTAGAGCGATTGCTTTCCTCCTTATAGGAATAACCTGCAAAGTTGAGTTAGAGGAAATAAAATCTAGTGATACTACTTTTAAATGCTATATTGGTAGCAGAGCCACAGACAAACACGTCTGCTCACTCTGCTAGTTAGCTCCGCCCCCCGTCACAACCAGGCTTTTTATTCTGGCTTCCTGTTTCTCCAGTGTCCGTTTGTTTGTTAACTTTGAGGCTTCTGTTAGGATTTCGCTGAGGAATCTCTCTAACTGCTGCTTTTCTGTTGTCAATCTCTTCAAGGACTTACTATGCTGGATTAACCTTCAACCTCCTGAATACCTGTCTCCAAACAATGCAAGTACTGTTTGTTTTGTGAAACTTTCAATCTTCCTGTTTACCTGCTGCAATCCCTGCATATTCAGACTACTCTGTATAGTGCAAACTATTCAAATACTGTTATTTCTGTGAATCCTTCAATCTGCATGTTTACCTGTTTCCAAAATCTGCAAATACAATTATTCAGTGTAAACCTTCAAACTGCTTGATATCCTGTTGCCTGTCTCCACAAGTACTGATTAATCTGTGTTAACCTTCAAGCTACCAGATTACCTGTTGCTATCACTGCAAGTTCTGACAACACAGTGTTAACCTTCAAACTACCTGATTACATGTTGTTAATTCTGCAAGTTCTGACTACACAGTGTTTACCCTCAAACTGCCTGATTACCTGTTGCATACTCTGCAAAGACTGTCTACACAGTGTTAACTCTCAAACTGCCTGATTACCTGTTGCATACTCTGCAAAGACTGTCTACTCAGTGTTAACCCTCAAACTGCCTGATTACCTGTTGCATACTCTGCAAAGACTGTCTACACAGTGTTAACCTTCAGACTGCCTGATAACAAATGACCTACTCCTGCATTATTAACTGTTTCCTGTTTTACCCTTCTTCTGTCTGAGTTTAAGTGACTTTCCCTGCTCTCCTGATTCTGTGGAAGGCATTTCCTGAAACCAGTTCCTTATTCAGAAGTCTATCTGGCTGATATCAAGAATTACTTTGGCACAGGCTAACCCTGCTCCATATCGTGAGCACTTTGTTTTTTGGAGGTTGTCGTGGGGTCACGTCCTGGATTAAACTCAGAGTGCAAGGGTGTTGTTTAAGTTTGCCCTTGCATTTGGGTCTACTTCTGGATATTTCCTAACCTGACAACAACCAATGGTAAAAACAATTTAGCTATTGAAAGATACAGGGAATCTTTTACAGATGATGCAGATTGTCCAATGGCAAGAAGATTATGTTTGGATGGATATAGATATTACATCATTATATACTAGTATACCACACCATTTAGGCAATAAAGCGGTCAGGTTTTTTCTAGAACGAGACCTAATATTTAAAGATACTGTAAAGCATTTTATTTGCAAAATGTTGTTATTCTTGCTAACACATAACTATTTTAATTTGTCAATAATAATTTTTTGCAAATGTGTGGCACAGCAATGGGGGCAAAGTTTGCCCCCTCATTTGCCAACATCTATGTGGCATAGTGGGGGCTGTCATATATTTATAACTTTCAGAATTTATTATATGACAGCACTTTTTTGTACATCCGCTACATAGATGATATACTATTCATTGTCAAAGATAACCATACCAACTATTTTAATTCATATTTATTATATTTAAACAATAATCCTCTGGGTTTACACTTTACTGCCATATATAATAGAACCTCAGTCAACTATTTGGACCTCACGCTAACAGCAGTAGATGACAAGGTTATTACTAGTACATTTAGAAAAACTACTGCAGGAAATACTATCCAGCATCCTAAACACTTAGTTCAGGCTATTCCAAAAGGCCAGTTTATTAGGCTCAGGAGAAATACAAACAATGACATAACCTATGAATTAGAATTGAAACAATGGTTAGAACAACGAGGTTACCAAGCCGCAAAGCTAGAAAACATTAGACAAGAAGTTAAAGGGACAGTATACACCAAATTTCATATAACTGCATGTAATAAGCACTACTATAAAGAAGAATATGCACAGATACTGATCTAAAAATCCACTATAAAACCTTTTAAAAACTTAGAAGCTACCAGTTTATCACTGTTGATGAGGTAGTCTGGGACACCCACTGAAAGGGACTGAGTAAACAAAAAGAGCAGACACTCCCCCTCCCCACTTCCCTGCATATGAAAAGACAGATAACCTGCAGAAGTCTGTAACCACGTGTATACATCTGGCACTGTGGGGCTTGGTTAGGAGTTAAAATCAGCACAATGTTCTTAAAAAATAAGCAAAACTATACATTTTGATAAAAACACTACCAGATGGGCTCTATAAATGTATCATCTACAAAACATTTATGCAACGAAAAATCTAGTGTAAATGTCCCTTAAAGGTATATAAAGGCACAATATGAAACCAAAATAAACAATATTTTGTTGATACTAACTCAAATACTATTCTCAACAGAATACGCAGAACAATTCAATGATATTACTTAAATTCTAAAAAAATCTAAATCATCTAAATTTGTTATGAGGAAATGCAACATTGCATACGTTAACAAAAACCTGCTAAAGTTTGTATAAAAAAAACAGACACTTGCAAGTTTAACCCTTTCATGATAGGGTCAGTTTGTCTACATCAGAATATAACGGCATTAAAAGGTTAAATTCTCCAAGCTTTGTTAGAAGAGAATATAAACAAGATCACAATTGGCCCTTTAAGAAGGGTAATTATAAGTGTGGTGATAGATTGTGCAATACCTGCTCCCTCATTAAACAAGGGAGTAGCTTTACATGAAGTGCTGACAATCGCACTTACACCATTGAATTTAACGCCAAGGGGTCGATTTATGAAGCAGCGGATGCTGCTTCCGACCCAATCTGCTTCAGTTCTGCCTGGAGCGGACGTTAAGACTGCTGCTCCTTAACGCGTCGGCCACCTCTGGGGTGGTGGACATCAATCAGCATGATTGAATACAATCGGGTTGATTGACACCCCCTGCTAGTGGCTGATTGGCCGCAAATCTGCAGGGAGCGGTATTGCACCAGAAGTTCACACCATGATAAATTTACCCCCAATTGTAAAACTACCTATGCTGTTTTTTTGTTTGAATGCAATTCATGTAAATGTCAATATGTAGCAAAAATGACTAGGGAGACAAGAATAAGAATAGCAGAACATGTAAGAGACATAAGAAACTACAATAAAGATCCATATCCTGCTAAACATTTTTAACTACATACATTTTACTAACATAAATGTGACAAAAAAAAAAAAAAAAAAAAAAAAATATATATATATATATATATATATATATATATATTCTTTATGTACCTTCATATACTAATGGCCTCATATTTGGGGTATTGTATGAATTTTTTTTCAAATATTTGTATAAAAATGTATATACAAATGAGTTGTCTTTTGCACCTTGCTTGTTCTCAGATATATTGCGAGAATAATATTTAATGTTTTGGTAACCATACTCTCCAAGATGTTATTGGTTTTAATTTAACTACTACATGCATCCAACTATGTATAAAAGGAGACCATAGCCTTAATGATAAGTCTATGAGTAAGCACCACTAGGGGGCAAGAAACGCGTTAGCTGATTTCTTGTTGGAGTTATCCTCATGTTTGTATGTATTTTTAATTTGTGAAATACATTTTGGACTTTTAATATAGCACACGGTTGAGGATGCCTTTGTGTGACTTTGTGTAATCAATAAGGTAATCTACTAATCCTCCTGAAGTCATCAGCCAGAATTGTTTACCTTAGTTTATGACTTTTCAAGTTTGGTAATGTTTGATGATGTGCAAATGACTTCTAAAATAGTTTGATAATCATCAAATGATTTCAGGATAGTCTTTAAAGTAATCCTGATTGTCTTGGGTACTTTTTGTTTAACCCCAGCAAAGCACTGTTGGTCTCGAGTTGAAAACACAGCTGTACCAATCAACATTGCTGTTGGATCAGCAGCGTTTGCTGTTCGGGACCAACAGTGCTCTGTGAGTTCCAAGTGGTATTTCTACTGTGTGTTTAATCCCTTTGCTGGGGTTAAACAGACAATAGTCTAGGGTCGATATTCTATTCTATAAAATTACATACTCTAACGGATTAGAGCATGTATTTTTTTTTTATATAATAGTCCTTTAAAGTAAGACCCTTTACCAGTGATATTCTAAGCCTTCAAAAAAACATTCTTTGCATAAGACTGTACATTGCACATTGCAGGTTTTAGGATTTATCTAATTAAAAAGCCTTGTCATCTTTAAAATCCATAAAAGGTCAATGATGAAGGAAAGTGGAAATTGACATAAATGTTCTGCAACTTTTTTATGCTTCAAGAATATATCTTCTGCAGTTACATATCTGTTTCAAAGAGAATTGGTGTGCTAGGGATACAACTAAATATGCTAAATTCTAAGTTCACAGGTTTAGAGCTTGTAATAGGTCAATTTTGGTAATGAAATGTTTTAGACATGTGCAGCCTTATATGGACATTTTTTTTACATATTTGTGGCATTTCTCTAAAAAAGAAAAACAATCAAATGCCATTAACAAATAAAATTAATTGATTCTTGT
This sequence comes from Bombina bombina, assembly GCF_027579735.1. Taxonomy (NCBI): domain Eukaryota; kingdom Metazoa; phylum Chordata; class Amphibia; order Anura; family Bombinatoridae; genus Bombina; species Bombina bombina. The sequence continues at coordinate 920,224,115 of NC_069500.1, forward strand.
GTTAGCCAACAACTAAGCTTCACTTGTATTCTTGATCAGTCCCGAATCTGGTCCTGCTGGCTGGTGATAGTAGTATTAGCTGTATTAGCTACTACTTTAACTTTATTTAATTTCAAGCTGTTTCGTTAATAAACACATCCCCTTAATGAATATTGGATGAAACGAAAGAAAAAAAATTGTGAAGAACTATTTGTCCAACAATTTCATTATTTGTCTGTGTGTGTGTGTATATATACAGTCATGGTCAAAAATATTAGCACCCCTGCATTTCTGTCAGATAATGCACCACTTTGCCCAGAAAATTGTTGAAATTACTAATGTTCATGACATTCCACGCAAAACTCCAAAAATGGACTGCACAAAATTATTGGCACCCTCAATGTAATATTTGGTAGCACACCCCTTGGAAAAAATAACTGAAATCAATTGCTTCCCATAACCATCAATGAGTTTTGTACACCTCTCTACTGGAATGTTGTACCACTTTACTTTTGCCAACTGCTCCAGGTCTCTTAGATTGCTGTTTTAGATCTCTCCACAGGTGCTCTTGCTCTATGGGATTGTGATCTAGACTTGTTGCTGGCCAGTTCAGTACTCTCCAGCGCTTTGTCTTAAACCATATCTGGGTGATTTTTGACTGATGCTTTGGGTCATTGTCCTGCTGTAAGACCTCTGACCTCTGACGGAGACCCAACTTTCTGACACTGGGCCCTACATTGCACCACAGTTTTCTTTCATATTCTTCAGATTTCATAATGCCATGCACACAGTCAAGACATCTAGTGCCTTAAGCAGCAAAGCAACCCCAAAACATCAGTGAATCTCCACCATGTTTGACTGTAGGGACTATATTCTTTTCTTTAAAAGCCTCATTTCTTTTTCTGAAAACAGTAAAATGATAGATTTTACCAAAAAGCTGTAATTTTTTTTTTGTCTGTCCACATTTTCCCAAAAGGGTTTTGGCTTCCTCAGGTAAGTTTTGGCAAACTCCAATCTGGCTTTTTATGTTTCTGTGTCAGCAGTGGGGTCCTCCTGGGTCTCCTACCATAGTGTCCATTTTTATTCAGATGTCGACATATAGTGCAAGATTACACATTTGTACCCTGTGCCTGAAGGTGAGCTTGAATTTGTCTGGAAGTTGATCGAGGTTCTTTATCCACCATTCGAACAATCCTTCTTTGCAATCTTTGATCAATTTTTCTCTTTCGTCCACGTCCAGCGAGATTAGCTACACTGATATGGGCTGTAAACTTCTTGACAATGTTGCACACAGTGGACACTGGAACATTAAGATCTCTGGAGATGGACTTCTAACCTTGAGATTGTCCATGCTTTAACACAATTTGTAAGATTCAAAAAATAGAGACTACTACACTTTTAAGAAAAGGGGGAGTTCAAAGTATCCAGACAGGTACTTAATCACCAGCAAGTACCTGATTAATTGCTTGATGAATGCAAGTTTGTGGCAGGTCAGCCTTCTATATTCTGAAGTACTGAAGACTCCCAGTTTCAGTTATATACTGATCCATTGCTACAGTGAGAAAATAACTGCCAGTCTGGGATTGCTCTGTTTCTTGTTTACAGTTCACGGCCTTTTGGAACTATTTTTGCATGCTGCACAATGATATCTTTTGTATCTCTTCAATCCCTCCTAAAAGGCAATCCTGAGATCCCTCCTCCAGCTTTCATTCAGAATGCATGTGCACAAGAATCTTAACCTCTCCTTACAGCTGCATAGACCTAAGATAAATTCACCTATAACTGCAAGTATCAAACAAACCACTGCATAAAACCTTTTGCTGGTATAAAGGATTATTTTACCTTTCCCTTTAATGTGCAAGTCATTGCATTTAGGTTTATTTACTTTTTTCCTTAGTGTACAAATCACTATTGCATTAAGGATATTTACTTTTTCCTTAAAGTGAAATTATTACTTGTGCTGCATAGTAGCTTTCCATAGTTCTCAGTGTGTTGATTTGTATTTGCAACATAGTAGCTACACAAAACCATTATATATTCAAAAGGGTTGCTGCCATATAACTATTAGATCAAATTTTTGTTCTCAAATCCTCAGCCAATTCTTTGCTGCTCTTTATCTTCACCGTGCTCAGTGTGGCACACAGAGACACACAACAGAGAGGTTGAGTAAATTTTTCACCATTTAAACTGGTTGCCAGTGTGATTTCTATATTGTCCGCACCTGTTAATTGATACAGGCGAGTTTAATTACAAATTACAGGAGCATCACAAACTTGGAATGCAATTATTTCTTACAATTTTGAGAATGAACCAATAATTTTGTCCAGTCCATTTTTGTAGTTTTGCATGGAATGTGTCAGATTTGTCTTTTTTTCTCCACTTTTTTGTCTCATACCAATATAAACAAAATAAATAAACATGACAATAGGTACAAGTTTGTAATTGCAACAATTGACAGAAATGCATGGGTGCCAATATTTTTGGCCGTGACTGTATGAATACATACATTATATATATACATATAGACAGAGAGAAGTGCACTCACAGGAACAAACAACTGGCTCAATACCATTGTTAGCCTGTTCTATGGCAATTTACCACCTGGGTGCAACCTTTTAGCCCAGTAATGCTTTTCACAGAGTAGAACTTTCCTGTAGTATATCAATCTGATCCCGCCTATTACGGTCAGTCCAGCGCTGAAATACCAGGCAATTCCTCTCTGAACAAGAAACACATCAACCCCAGATGATAGTTTTGGTCTTTATTGGGCCTCGTCAGTGAGGTGTAGCTATATTCTTCTAAGCACACTGAGCAAGGAGTCCACGTCTGGTTGCCCCTTTTTCCCATAGGGAGACAAAATACATACAGAGAGAAGTGCACTCACAGGAACGAACAACTGGCTCAATAACATTGTTAGCCTGTTCTATGGCGATTTACCAACTGGGTGCAACTTTTTAGCCCAGTAATGCTTTTCACAGAGTAGAACTTTCCTGTAGTATATCAGTCTGATCCCAGGCTAACAATAGTATTGAGCCAGTTGTTCGTTCCTGTGAGTGTGTTTCTCTCTGTGTGTATTTAGTATCCCTATGGGAAAAAGGGGAAGCCAGACGTGGACTCCTTGCTCAGTGTGCTTAGAGGAATATGGCTTCACCTCACTGACGAGGACCAATGAAGGCTGAAATGATCGTCTGGGGTTGCTGTGTTCCTTGTTCAGAAAGGAATTGCCTGGTATTTTGGCGCTGGATTGACCGTAATAGGTGGGATCAGACTGATATACTACAGGAAAGTTCTCTGTGAAAAGCATTATTGGGCTAAAAGATGCTGCACCCAGGTGGTAAATCGCCATAGAACAGGCTAGCAATAATATTGAGCCAGTTGTTCATTCCTGTGAGTGTGCTTCTCTCTGTGTGTATTTAGTCTCCCTATGGGAAAAAGGGGAAACCAGACGTGGACTCCTTGTTCAGTGTGCTTAGAGGAATATGGCTACACCTCACTGACGAGGCCCTATGAAGGCCGAAACGATCATCTGGGGTTGCTGTGTTCCTTGTTCAGAAACAAATTGCCTGGTATTTTGGCACTGGACTGACCGTAATAGGCGGGATCAGACTGATATACTACAGGAAAGTTCTCTGTGAAAAGCATTATTGGGCTAAAAGAAGCTGCACCCAGTTGGTAAATCGCCATAGAACAGGCTAACAATAGTATTGAGCCAGTTGTTCGTTCCTGTGAGTGTGCTTCTCTGTGTGTGTGTGTATATAAATATATATATATATATATATATATATATACATACATAGGTAATCCACGTGGCAACTAGGAATACATCACCTTGGTGAACTCAAACTTATGTATATACTGTAGATAGAGATAGATAGATAGATAGATAGATAGATAGATAGATAGATAGATAGATAGATAGATAGATAGGGGATACGTTGTGCATTTATCATTGCACAAGCAGTTCACAGGAACTGCTTGTGCAATACCGCCACCTGTAGATTCACGGCCAAAGCAGGGCATGTCAATCAACCCAATCGTATTTGATCGGGTTGATTTCTGTCCGCAACCTCAAAGCAGGTGGAAAAGTTATGGCGCAGCGGTCCTGAAGGCTCACCGGAAACAAGGGGCATCAAGCTAATGCACTGTTGCAGAGATCTGTGGCAACCGGAGGGTTGCAGGTTCGATCCCGGCAAAGTCCACCCAGCCTTTCATCCTTCCGAGGTCGGTAAAATGAGTACCATTGAGTTGGGTAATAATAACACCTGTTATCAGTGCCGCAAGTCAGTTAAGTCTGAGGTTGTGCGCTATACAAGTATCCATTATTATTATTTTTATGATTATTAAGCTCCATTCGAAGCTTGATAATTTGGCCCCATAGAGTAGACTTTGACATTAGCTTATTTTTTTTTTGCCACTGAATGTATAAAGTAAGTTTGATGACCATTTTAACCAGCTTTATTTGTTGCATTTCCTTGATTGTATTCTGTTATTAGAATTGTGGCTGTCACAAACATTTTAGAACATTTATTTTCCATGATTCCTTTATGAAAAGTGACATTTTCTAACTGTACTTCAAAACCTTTCATATTTTAGCCTTTGGAAGAATCTAATTATCTGCTACCAGTTTCAGTAAGTGGCATTGGGAGAATTAAAAAAAGATAATATATCATCTTTTAATTAGATGTATAACTGGTTCCGCCCAATAATGTGCTTAGGAAAGTGTACAAAACATAATAATTATTTGTCAGATTATTGAATGAGTCTAAGAGTGGCTTGTAATCAATCCTACCCTATTTTTTTCCAAACACTGACAGCATTTGAAGTGTTTGGAGTTGATGTATAATCTAAGAAAGAACCATAAAATAGTCTGTAATCAACTAAAATTGTGTGATTTTATAAATTGACATCAAATGTTCAACAGTTACTTCAAATTGTAAACATTTCTATTGTGCTTAACAAAATAATGCCTTGGATGCAATTATTTCTTACAATTTTGAGAAGGAACCAATCATTTTGTCCAGTCCATTTTTGTAGTTTTGCATGGAATGTGTCAGATTTGTCTTTTTTTCTCCACTTTTTTGTGTCATAAAAATATAAACAAAATAAATAAACATGACAATAGCTAAAAATTTGTAATTTCAACAATTGACAGAAATGCATGGATGCCAATATTTTTGGCCGTGACTGTATGAATACATACATTATATATATATATATATATATATATATATATATATATATATATATATATATATATATATATATATATATATATATATAAATAAATATATATATATATATATATATATATATATATACATATAGACAGAGAGAAGTGCACTCACAGGAACAAATAACTGGCTCAATAACATTGCTAGCCTGTTCTATGGCGATTTACCACCTGGGTGCAACTTTTTAGCTCAATAATGCTTTTCACAGAGTAGAACTTTCCTGTAGTATATCAATCTGATCCCGCCTATTACGGTCAGTCCAGCGCCGAAATACCAGGCAATTCCTCTATGAACAAGGAACACAGCAACCCCAGACGATCGTTTCGGCCTTCATTGGGCCTCGTCAGTGAGGTGTAGCCATATTCCTCTAAGCACACTGAGCAAGGAGTCCACGTCTGGTTGCCCCTTTTTCCCATAGGGAGACAAAATACATACAGAGAGAAGTGCACTCACAGGAACGAACAACTGGCTCAATAACATTGTTAGCCTGTTCTATGGCGATTTACCACCTGGGTGCAACTTTTTAGCCTAGTAATGCTTTTCACAGAGTAGAACTTTCCTGTAGTATATCAGTCTGATTCCAGGCTAATAATAGTATTGAGACAGTTGTTCGTTCCTGTGAGTGTGCTTCTCTCTGTGTGTATTTAGTCTCCCTATGGGAAATAGGGGAAACCAGACATGGACTCCTTGCTCAGTGTGCTTAGAGGAACATGGCTACACCTCACTGACGAGTCCCAATGAAGCCGAAATGATTGTCTGGGGTTGCTGTGTTCCTTGTTCAGAAAGGAATTGCCTGGTATTTCGGCGCTGGACTGACCATAATAGGCGGGATCAGACTGATATACTACAGGAAAGTTCTTCTCTGTGAAAAGCATTAGTGGGCTAAAAGAAGCTGCACCCAGGTGGTAAATCGCCATAGAACAGGCTAACAATAGTACTGAGCCAGTTGTTCGTTCCCGTGAGTGTGCTTCTCTCTGTGTGTATTTAGTCTCCCTATGGGAAAAAGGGGAAACCAGACGTGGACTCCTTGCTAAGTGTGCTTATAGGAATACGGCTACACCTCACTGATGAGGCCCTATGAAGGCCGAAACGATTGTCTGGGGTTGCTGTGTTCCTTGTTCAGAAAGGAAATGCCTGGTATTTCGGTGCTGGACTGACCGTAATAGGCGGGATCAGACTGATATACTACAGGAAAGTTCTCTGTGAAAAGCATTATTGGGCTAAAAGAAGCTGCACCCAGTTGGTAAATCGCCATAGAACAGGCTAACAATAGTATTGAGCCAGTTGTTCATTCCTATGAGTGTGCTTCTCTCTGTGTGTATTTAATCTCCCTATGGGAAAAAGGGGAAACCAGACGTGGACTCCTTGCTCAGTGTGCTTAGAGGAATATGGCTACACCTCACTGACGAGGATCAATGAAGGCCAAAATGATTGTCTGGGGTTGCTGTGTTCCTTGTTCAGAAAGGAATTGCCTGGTATTTCGGTGCTGGACTGACCATAATAGGCGGGATCAGACTAATATACTACAGGAAAGTTCTTCTCTGTAAAAAGCATTACTGGGCTAAAAGAAGCTGCACCCAGGTGGTAAATCGCCATAGAATAGGCTAACAATAGTATTGAGCCAGTTGTTCGTTCCTGTGAGTGTGCTTCTCTCTGTGTGTATTTAATCTTCCTATGAGAAAAAGGGGAAACCAGATGTGGACTCCTTGCTCAGTGTGCTTAGAGGAATATGGCTACACCTCACTGACGAGGATCAATGAAGGCCAAAATGATTGTCTGGGGTTGCTGTGTTGCTTGTTCAGAAAGGAATTGCCTGGTATTTCGGTGCTGGACTGACCATAATAGGCGGGATCAGACTGATATACTACAGGAAATTTCTTCTCTGTGAAAAGCATTACTGGTCTAAAAGAAGCTGCACCCAGGTGGTAAATTGCCATAGAACAGGCTAACAATAGTATTGAGCCAGCTGTTCATTCCTGTGAGTGTGCTTCTCTCTGTGTGTATATCTATATATATATACATACATACATACATACATAGGTAATCCACATGGCAACTAGGAATACATCACCTTGGTGAACTCAAACTTATGTATACACTGTAGATAGAGATAGATAGATAGATGATAGATAGATAGATAGATAGATAGATAGATAGATAGATAGATAGGGAATACACTGTCTGCATTTATCATTGCACAAGCAGTTCACAGGAACTGCTTGTGCAATACCGCCCCCTGCAGATTCATGGGCAAAGCAGGGGGTGTCAATCAACCCATTCGTATTTGATCAGGTTGATTTCTGTCTGCAACCTCAGAGCAGGTGGAAAAGTTATGGAGCAGTGGTCCTGAATGCTCCCCGGAAACAAGGGGCATCAAGCTAATGCACTTTTGCAGAGATCTGTGGCAACCGGAGGGTTGCAGGTTCGATCCCGGCGAAGCCTTTCATCCTTCCGAGGTCGGTAAAATGAGTACCATTGAGTTGGGTAATAATAACACCTGTTATCATCACCGCAAGTCAGTTAAGTCTGAGGTTGTGCACTATACAAGTATCCATTATTATTATTTTTATGATTATTAAGCTCCATTCGAAGCTTGATAATTTGGCCCCATAGAGTAGACGTTGACATTGACTTATTGTTTTTTTTGCCACTGAATGTATAAAGTAAGTTTGATGCCCATTTTAACCAGCTTTTTTTGTTGCATTTCCTTGATTGTATTCTGTTATTTGAATTGTGGCTGTCACAAACATTTTAGAACATTTATTTTCCATGATTCCTATGAAAAGTGACATTTTCTAACTGAACTTCAAAACCTTTCATATTTTAGCCTTTGGAAGAATCTAATTATCTGCTTCTAGTTTCAGTAAGTGGCATTGGGAGAATTAAAAAAAAGATAATATATCATCTTTTAATTAGATATATAACTGGTTCCGCCCAATAATGTGCTTAGGAAAGTGTACAAAACATAATAATTATTTGTCAGATTATTGAATGAGTCTAAGCGTGGCTTGTAATCAATCCTACCCTATTTTTTTCCGAACACTGACAGCATTTGAAGTGTTTGAAGTTGATGTATAATCTGAGAAAGAACCATAAAATAGTCTGTAATCAACAAAAATTGTGTGATTTTATAAATTGACATCAATTGTTCAACTGTCACTTCAAATTGTAAACATTTATATTATGCTTAACAAAATAATGCCATTTAAACTTGTTAAAAGTATGTTTGAATGGAAAATGTTAAGTGAAAGCTGTTTTCTTTTATTTTGAAACTAAGTGAAAGTGTTCATTTGTGCAATGTTTCACAGTGAGATAAAAAAAAAATCAGCTTACTGACTAACAAGCAAAATTCTATTGGACTATAAAAACAAAAAATTGTTGTTGATTTTTTTTATTTTTTTTAAAAATAAATATACATTTAAAAATGCAATGCGTATAAAGGGAATATGCTACCTAAGTGGTGGCATGGCTGGAAAAACTTAATAGAAAATATCACCTGAACATCTCTGTGTAAAAAAGGAAGATGTATTACCTCAAAATTTCTTCAGTAGCCTCGATATCGAGGCATCCTGCAATAACTTTTTTTACCCTTCAGGTGCAGAGAGAGCCACTCTATGGCCCTCTCTGCACCAGCCATCGATGGCCGCAATCATTGGTGGGTGGAAGCCGAAGTGGGAGGTGGGTGGGCGGCCATCGATGGTTTCCTGTAGAGAGAGGGGCGGGATCGGGGGCGGGTTCACCGGGGGGGGTGCACAGACGCGCGCGTGCATGGGGGCGGCGGGCGGGCGCGTGCATGGGGAGGGAGCAGGTGGGACCCGCTATATTACAGAAAATTATTGGAAAAAATTGGGAGAGAGGGGGAAATAATGAAAATAAAACGGTTCTAAGGGATCAGGGAACGGGTGGGGATTGGTCTTTGGGGGGGAAACTACACTACAGAAAAAATATATATATATTTTATTTTGTTAACTGGGTACTGTCAGACAGCTGCCAGTACCCAAGATGGCTCCAAATAATTGAGAGGGGGAGGGTTAGAGAGCTGTTTGGGGGGGATCAGGGGGGTTGGGGGCTAAGGGGTGATCCTACACAGCAGCACATGCAAATATGCTAAAAAAATAAAATAAAAAAATAAAAGATAATAGCTTTTATTTTAATACTCTCAGACTTTCTGCTAGTACTTAAGATGGTGGGGACAATTGTGGGGTGGGGGAGGGATGAGAGCTGTTTGGGAGGGATCAGTGGGTGTCATGTGGGAGGCTGATCTCTACACTAAAGCTAAAATTAGTTTATTTGTTTGTAAATAATTTCAGTGAGAAACCTAAAGTTTGTGAAAAAAATTGTGAAAAAGTGAACATTTTTTTTTTTAATTTCAACGCATTTGGCGATGAAATGGTGGCATGAAATATACCAAAAAGGGGCCTAGATCAATACTTTGGGATGTCTTCTAAAAAAAATATAAACATGTCAAGGGATATTTAGAGATTCCTGAAAGATATCAGTGTCCCAATGTAACTAGCGCTAATTTTGAAAAAACGTGGTTTGGAAATAGCAAAGTGCTACTTGTATTTATTGCCCTATATCTTGCAAAAAAAGCAAAGAACATATAAACATTGTGTATTTCTAAACTCAGGACAACATTTAGAAATTATTTAGCATGGGTGTTTTTGGTGGTTGTAGATGTGTAACAGATTTTGGGGGTCAAAGTTAGAAAAAGTGTGTTTTTTCCATTTTTTCCTCATATTTTATAATCTTTTTATAGTAAATGATAAGATATGATGAAAATAATGGTATCTTTAGAAAGTCCATTTAATGGCAAGAAAAAAAATATATAATATGTGTGGGTACAGTAAATTAGTAAAAAGGAAAATTGCAGCTAAACACAGCAAAAATTTGAAAATACCCTTGGTCCCAAACGGACAAAAAAATGGAAAAGTGCTGTGGTCATTAAGGAGTTAACCAGACAATCAGGATGATAGTCCTGGCAATGCAAGTGAGCATGCATCTGGCATGTTTAGGCACAGTCATTTAATTTCCCTCCTCAGTTTTAGGAAGTTTACTATAAAATCTCAGGAGATTTCAGTGAAATCTGATGAGATCACAGTAATGCATTGTATGACCTCAGCACTGATGATGCTGATTGGATATTTTTTTTTTAACTTGCAGCTGGACAGTAGCTAAAGGATAACTTTTCACAGAGCACTTACTCCTGAAAGCTGAAGAAACTTTATTTATTTTTTACATTTAGATGTTCAGGTGATATTTTCTTCTCTGCTTTCTACACGTATGCTGCATCACTTTCAAGTGATTTAGCATATAGAGTAGGTATTATGTCCCTTTAAAAAAAATGCTGTATCACTTCTGTCTCTCTCCCTAATCTGTATGGGGTCCTAGATACATCTTGAGACTTTCAGGATATAAGATCAATGCTGATGAATGTGAGGTCCTACCCATAGCAATTCCCCACCACACCCAAAAATTGCTAGAATTAAATTTTGACTTTAAATGGATGAAACACACAATTAAATACTTGGGAATACTACTTCCAACACAAACCCACTCATTACATAAATTTAATTACACCCCATTATTTAAGCAGATCAAACGTGACCTATCGAAATGGAGGGGTTACAATTTTTCTTGGCTAGGCAGATTAGCAGCGGTAAAAATGAATACCCTACCACGACTTTTGTACTTATTCAGAGCTCTACCTATTAAAGGCACATGAAACCAAACATTTTTCTTTCATGATTCAGATAGAGAACACAATTTTAAACTACTTTCCAATGTACTTATATTATTTAATTTGCTTCCTTCTCTTGTTATCCTTTGCTGAAAGGTTTAGCTAGGCAAGCTCAGGAGCAGCAGAGAACCCAGGGTCTAGCTGTTGATTGGTGGCTGAATATATATACTGATTGTCATTGGCTCACCCATGTGTTCAGTTAGAAACCTTAAGTGCATTGCTGCTCCTTCAACAAATGATACCAAGAGAATGAAACAAATTAGATAATAGAAGTAAATTAGAAAGTTGTTTAAAATTGCATTCTCTATCTGAATCATGAAAGAAAAAAATTGGGTTTCATGTCCCTTTAAGATTGTCAGACCAGAGATGGAAAAGATGCATACCGATTCGATCTCCTTTATTAGAGGAAACAAGTCGGCTAGAGTTTCAAAAGACATAATAGCTGGACATAAATCGTTGGGCGGTATAGGCGCTCCTAAGTTAATGGACTATTATAAAGCAGCTAGAGTAGCTCAGGATAAACTGATGCTGAGGAGAGTGGGAGAGGTGTTGTGGCCTACACTGGAAGCAGAGATAGGGGGTTGGGGTGAACCAGACTCAATCTACTGGGATGCACGACTGTCACAATCCATCAAGACGGGCTCCAAGCCTTTCACGTTAGATCACACACTACATACATGGGCGACAGTAGTAAAGAAGAATAACCTACTACCAGAATTTTCCCTCTCAACCCCACTAAGATACCTAATGCCTAGCGAATTGAGGATGCAGATAACAAAATGGGAAAATAAGGGGTTATACAGAGTAGCAGATATCTTAGAAAATAGAAACTTGATTTCGTTTTGCCACTTACAAGAGAGAATAACACCATTGCCACTCCATTGGTACTTTTATTTACAAATAGGTTCCTCACTTCGGTCGTTTTTAAAACAGTCCCCGAGTAAGGCCCCTACCATCATAGAAGGCCCCTACCATCATAGAAGTATATAGCGTCAACTCCCGTTGCACCAAACACTCTGTATCCAGACTCTATCTGACTATTCAATCCTGCCTAAACAAGTCCAAATCTTCTATAATGCTAGCATGGGAAAAGGATTTGAATATATCTAGAGAGGTGGAGGAGTGGGAGCGGATATTTCAATCTGCTGACACAGACCTGCTGAGTGCAGACCTGAAAGATAATACAATGAAGATACTCTTTAGATGGTACTTGACACCAGTTAAAACCGCTCAAATGTATCCATACGGCAATAATCTATGCTACAGAGGATGTGGGGAGGTGGGATCATATGAACATATGTGATGGGAATGCACCGAAGTGAGGGCAATGTGGACACGATTATCCACTTTCATTAGCCACTTAATAGATGAGGGATTTGCACTGGCAATTCAACAGGACCTGCTACATGAGCATATTGCCAAATATAACAAGTATCTCAACACCTTTATCAGAATCCTTTGTACTGTCACTAGAACTTGCATTGCGAGACTTCGGAAGTCAGGTACCCCTTTGTGGACAGAAATAGAAAATAAAATACAACACACCTATAATATGTACGAGTTAGCAGGTGGGATACTGAACAATAGAGACGCTGTTAATCAGATTTGGTACTACTGGATCGGTAGGGTGACAGTGAGCAATTAACTACCTTTAGCTGAGGCTGTCTAGTTGTATGTTGCGGAATAGCTTTTTGCTGAGCATTCATTGAGTTATCATTTTAGTTGTCACTATCTTTGTTGATACCCCCCCAGCATTAAGAATTACTAACATTAGTTAACCTGTTGTTGATCTCTTATGTATAGGTGACGTTTTAGTAATGTCGAATGTACTGTATTGCATCAAAGTTATGGAATTTTGTTATCTAATTCGCAAATATTTGAGTTCCATGAACCTGAGATTTGCAATCTCTGTGAACATGTTGTGTTTTTTATATGTCCTGGAATTTGTTACACAAACTCTGATGTATATGTTTCATAAAACATATGAAAGTTATTAAAAAAATATTTAAACATAAAGAAATACTGATTTAGACACAACAATAAAAGTCCCTTAAATAAATGCTTCCTTTACATGGGGTTGAATACATTCCTGTAGAAAAAATATATAATGATTTTTCTACAAAATTCACTATTAAAGTCTATGGGATTTTTTGTAGATAAATCATTGATTTGATACACTTTTCTACAGAATTCTAATCAATCCCAATATATTGGTTGCTATGAAAGAGTTTACTACTTATTTGTAAAAGGAGAGAGATGGTATTTTTTTTCTTTAACATATTTTTGTGGATCAGTATTTGAAATATCTCTGATGTTTACATTTGTAATGCAATGTCTTTATTTATAATATTGGTATTTAATTTGACATCAATGTTTTTTAATCATGCTCCACTGTTATTTCATGTTTGTAAGACTTTTGTAGACTCAATGATGGGAGGGAATTGTATCCTTGACAAAACCCCACAGAACAGGTGAAACGATTTGACCCCACATAGTCAAGTTGCCCACCTAAACCACAAAACACACAACACTCATTTGTTGGGATTCAAAGGCCGCAGCTCATTTATTAACATAGTAGATAAACATAAATAAACATAAATAAACATAAATAACCATAACTTATCAACAACCACAGTGCTTGCCCCCACTTGTCCACTTGCAAGCCCCGCCCAACCCAAGGGAGGGGCAATCACCATTAAACCAACCCCCTGTTACTGCAACAGGAAGTCCATCCACCTCATAACAGGCGTAAGCCTCTACCAAACAGGGCAAGCACCCCGCCATGCTGCGACATCCTGTAACTTCTATTACTAGGGAGGGAGGGTGGGAAATTCAGCTTCCACCGTTTAGCTCCTGTTATCAAATGTGCCTGTCACTTCCTGTGTTGTGCCTATATTCCTCTTCCAGCCCAGCTCCCCCCCCCCCTGTCCTCACATTCACCCCATGTCCTCTTCCTGTTGGGGTCATACAACCCTTCCTTCAATTTCCTCATCCAGGGTTCTGCTTGACCCCACATAGTCAAGTTGCCCACCTAAACCACAAAACACACAACACTCATTTGTTGGGATTCAAAGGCCGCAGCTCATTTATTAACATAGTAGATAAACATAAATAAACATAAATAAACATAAATAACCATAACTTATCAACAACCACAGTGCTTGCCCCCACTTGTCCACTTGCAAGCCCCGCCCAACCCAAGGGAGGGGCAATCACCATTAAACCAACCCCCTGTTACTGCAACAGGAAGTCCATCCACCTCATAACAGGCGTAAGCCTCTACCAAACAGGGCAAGCACCCCGCCACCTCTCACCCCCAAGGTGAGAACCGCCAACCAGAGCTAAGGCCTTCTCAATCCCCTCCTTTAAAGTGTAATTAAAGAGATGTAACCCTACCTCATTTAGGTGTACCCCATCTTTCAAATAAAAGCACCTCCCTGATTCACCCTCAAATTCCACATGCCTCAAACTCACTCCTCTGCACCGTCTCACGTGCCCGCTCACCATTCTATTGATCTTCCGTCTGGAAGCCTCCAATCTCCCCAAATCCCAAGCTGACCTCCACACTACCCGACTTTCAATCTCTGACCACACTATAACCACTCCCGGGAAGAGCTGGCATAGCCGGTCTATCCCCTTTTTCATATCTTCCACCAATTCTTTCTGTGACATGAACCCCACGTCATTCCCCCCTGCATGTATCACCAAAATTTGAGGGGTCGAAAACAATCGTGCAAACTCCACCACTTTCAGGACCAACTGTCCCCATTTCATACCCCTGATCCCCAGCCACTTTATCTCCACCCTCTCTCTGTCAAGTCCCAGCTGTAAACCATTGTCCTTCACTGCAGCAGCCTTCCTGGCCCAATGGATGTACGAATGCCCGATCACCCAGCACCTCACTGGACCTGCCAAAACAAAATAAAGCTGTATCAGCTGCCGCCCCCCCCGACTTAAACCCTCAGCCCCGGTCTAACGTACCCCCTGAACCTCTCTGATCTCCACCGCCCAATCCTTTTAATCACCCCCACATCCAATCCTAATCCTGCAGCCTCGGTCGCCGCCCCTATTATGAAAGAATGGGACCCAAACTCCATCCCCCCAATTCCCAGCATCCCCAATGCCTTCCTGAACACTGCAATAAATTGGTACCTGGATAAAGCTGACCCGTCCGCATGTAAGAACAACGGACCATCCCTTCTGGGGCGTAAGCCGAGGTAATCTCTCAATGCGGCCACAGGGCAGCACAACCCCCCTATCTCTCTCAAGCTTATCAAGCAACCTTTTCCCATTTGGTCCGTCTTAGACCTCCTCAGCCACACCTCCACCTTCCTATCCCTCACGATGACCTCCCCCCCTTGGAGGCCCCCCGTATCCCTCCTGTTTCGGCCCACCAACTCAGACACCCTAAAGGCCCCAAAAAATGCTAACACGAAAGCTGCTCTGAACAAACTCTCTTCCCCTCCCGAGAAGCACAATCCCTTCAAACAACTAACCACCCTTTCCAGTATGGAAAACGTCACTGGTCTCCTCCCGTCCTGTCTCTTCCGTCCCCTGCACAAACCCCTCACTGCCATGCGTACCACAAATACCTTCGTCAAGTCCTCCATTCCCACCAATTGAAACCAAAAGGCCAAAGCCGCCAACCTTTTCCGTATTTCTGAAGGCGACAGCCTCTCTTCCTCCCACCTCTTCACCCAGGTCAGCAATACTTGCAGTTGGCTACCCTCTGTTTCCCACAAATGCCGGCCGTCATTCAACCCTCGCCACTGTTTCCATACCCGGGCGTACGCCCTCCACGTGGTCTCTGCTAAAGATCCTCGAACCAAGTCGATCACACCCTGCCCAAATCCCACAGGTCCATCGGGCAGGGCACCCCGTTCTCGTCCGCCTCTGGTGCTGCTGCAAAGAATCGGTCCCACTGGAAACGGGACAAAGCGTCAGCAATAACATTCATCTTGCCCGGAACATGAACAGCTCTGAAAGATACGTTATTTCGCAGACATTCCAGCACAAACGCTCTCAACAACCTTACCACTGGGGGGGAGTTCGCCGTCAATCTGTTAATAGCCACTACCACCCCCATGTTGTCTGAATGGAAAGTAACTCGTTTGTCCCTCAACACGTGTGCCCACACCCGCAAAGCTACTACCAACGGGAAGAACTCCAGGAATGTAAGGTTTTTTGTAAGACCCGTTTCTGCCCAACTCTCCGGCCACTTGTCCGCGCACCACCTGCCCTGCAAATAAGCCCCAAACCCTTGAGCCCCTGACGCATCTGTGTATAAACCTAGGGCATCGTCCGACCACCCTGTTTCTTGGATGATCAGGTTTCCATTGAAGTCGTCCAAGAAGGTAAGCCATACCCTCAAGTCCTCCTTCATCTCTCTCGTCATTCTTATGTGATGCCTTGGCTCGGACACACCAGCCGTTGCCAAGGACAAACGCCGGCAGAAAGCCCTGCCGATCGGGATGATCCGGCAGGCGAAGTTCAATTTCCCCAGCAACGACTGCAGCTGCCGTAACGTCACCTTTCGCGCCGACACTGCTTCCATCAATAGGTTCCTCAGGTCTGTCACCTTGTCCTCCGGGAGCCTGCACTCCATGCGGTCCGAGTCTAACTGGATACCCAGGAAACTCAGAGACGTTACCGGACCCTCCGACTTGTCGGCCGCCACCGGTATCCCGAAATCTCGGGCCACCTCCCCGAAAACCTGAACCAAACGCTCACAAGCCCCCGAACCAGCAGCCCCTACAAACAGAAAATCGTCCAAATAGTGGACAATTGAAGATATTCCCGCTTTCTGTCTGACCACCCATTCCACAAAAGAACTGAACTTTTCAAAGTATGCACAGGAGATGGAACAGCCCATGGGCAGGCACAGGTCCACGAAAAAGGAACTCTCAAAGTAACACCCCAGAAGGTGGTGACACCTGGGATGCACCGGCAACAGCCTGAAGGCTGATTCCACATCCGCCTTAGCCAACAATGCCCCTTTTCCCGCCTTCCGTACCAGGGCCACCGCCCTGTCAAAGGACGCGTAGTTCACTGACACCAATTCCGGATCAATTCCATCATTGACTGATAACCCTTTCGGATGAGAAAGGTGATGGATCATCCGGAACTGCCCCACCCCTTTTTTTGGTACCACCCCCAGCGGAGAAATCCGCAATCCCCTCAAAGGTGGGCTCTCAAACGGCCCCGCCATCCTGCCCAGGGCCACCTCCTTGTACAATTTCTCCCTCACCACCTGCGGAAACTCCCTTGCCGACTTTAAGTTACCCCCAAACCTCCCTATCTCCTGTTCTTTGAACGGGATAATAAAGCCTGAACTAAATCCCGTTAATAAAAGTTCGGCGTCCGCCGAACACCCCCGTCTATTGGCGTACTCCTTTAGCCAAGGGACCATCCTTCCTACCATCACTGGGGTCCATGCCCGTACTACCCACCTCGCTGGGCTTTCCTCCCTGCCTCGCTTTTTTGAAGCATTTAGCGAAAGAATGGATACCTCCACACCCTGAGCATTCGTGTTTGTATTTGCACGACGCCCCAAAACGGCATTGTCCCTCATTGAACTGGAAGCAGAGGCCCTTCCGGATAACCGTCGATGTTCTACCTGTTCCTCCCCCACTACCACTTCCTTGACCCGCTGACCGAAAGGGGGGTCATAATCTCCAACCAGATACCCATGTCCCTATCATCCCAAAGCATCTCAGGTCTCACCGCCATTTTCTGCCTAAAACGCTCGTCGTACCGCCACCACGCCATCCCACCATACGTCCGATACGCATTGGAAATCTCGTCGTAGTAGCAGAACAACGATGACCCATGTTCTGGAAATTTCTCCCCCATCACGCTAGCTAGTATACAGAAAGCCCTTGACCAGTTGCCAAACGTCTTGGGTAGTTTCCTCCATCTCTTCTTCCTCTCTTCTTCCTCCTTTTTCCCTTTCTCCTTGTCGTCCTCCTTTACCTCCAGCACCTGGTCCAACGGCAGAAGGGACAGAATCTCCAAGAACTCCCTCTTCCAGATCCTCTCCTTCATCTCACTGGTTAGGTGTAACCCCAACGGCCCCACCGAACACAGGCACGGCCTCCTCAAAGCATCCTCCGGGACCTTCAGGGTTTCACCCCCACTTACCCCTGTAGGCACTGCCGCTGCTGTACTCCCTCCTGCCGGCGTTCCCGTTACCTGACTCTCCCCTCCAGGCTGTACCCACGCCGTCGCCGGCGACCCCACCCCTCCTGTTTTTTCCAAGGTTGCGATTAGTCCTTTCAAACCTGCTAGCAACACCTCTCTCTCCCCAGTCACTCCGTCAGTCACCCTGTTCGGCTGCACAGCTGACTCACCTGCTGCCCGAGCCGTCTCTGCCGGTACGTCCCTCCTTCCTTCTTCCCTTTCTGCCGCCATAGGCCTGCGGTCCACCTGCTGGCTGGAGGCCCTAGGTCTCCGTATCTCGTCCTCCCTGCCCGTCTCCAGAAGACGCCTTGCCGGACCTCTCCTGGCAGGGGATCTCCCCCTGCCATATCTGCTCCTCTCTCTGGATCTGTCCACCCTGGCCCAAGTTGGCGAGTCCATCTCCGTCCTTCCAGGTCCCCTGCTCCGTGGTGACCTAGACCTTCTCCTCCCTCTGGGGGACTCCCGTCTCCTCGGGGGGGTGCGAACCCTTCCCGTCCCACGTCCGGATTCTGCTGCCTGTGAGGAAGAGGAACCAATCATTTCACCCCCCCTTTCCATCCTCCCACTCCCTTCCCTGCTGCCCCCCCTTTCACCTCCCCGTGGTGGTGTCAAAATTTGCAAAAGCTGCGCCAGGGCATCCATGCCCCCTACCTGGCCAGCCGATCCTGCTCCTGCTGACGTTCCTTCCAGCGGGTCCTCTTCCTCATCGAAGTCGCCACTGGCCTCTAACTCCAGTGGTGGCTCCGTCCACAGCTCCAGCTCCTCCAAACTCTCCGTCTCCCTGCAGGCTTCTTCCGCCTCCTCCACCCTGGCCGTACTGGCCCTGACCCCTGAAAAAACAAACAAGCCATCAATAATTATCCCTTTTCCCCTTACCCTGTTTCCAGGCCACCCCCCCCTTTTCCCCACCAGTAATCCCTCTTACCGGTCCACCCCCGTTCCCCCCCCCCTTCCTTCCCACTCTACCCCCCCTCTCCCTCTGCCAGTACCTAACTAACGTCCTTTCCCTACACTTTCCCCCCCCTTTTTTTTTTTTTTTTTAACCTATCCCCCCTACCCCTCTACCTCATTCCTACCTCCCTCTCTCCCCCTTTTCACACTTCCGGCTACCCCCCAAGGTTACCTGTCCTGCTCCCCCCCCCCCAGCCTGCTGGTGACCCTTTTCCTGCCCCTGCGTCATGTGACCCCCAGAAAAACCACACCAACTGCAACAGCAGGTGCCTGATTCCTCCCATCCAGGGAGCACCCCCCCCTATGCCCGACCCTGACCTGCCAAGAATTGCCTACCTGCTGCCCCCATCTGCCTCTCCTCTGCGTACCGCACGCCAGACTTGTGCCCCCCCCCCACTCTCTCTAAAATCCTTCCAATCCCTCTCCTGTGTCGGAATTACCCCCCCCCACCCGCTCTATTGCCGTGCTGCAAAACCCCCCCCTGGCTGGCAGGTTTATCTACACCTGTGCCTCCCAAGCTTCATCCCCCATTGCCGCGTGTACCGCCTCCCTCTTACACCCTGCCGAAACCTACCCTCCTCCCATGCGCCAGTTCCCTTTCCCCTGTCAGCATATTCCACCCTCACATCCTTTGCTGCCTCTGCAGCCATCATCCCCCGCTGGAGACCGCCCCCCCCGCTGCCCCCACCCCCCGCCTTCCCGGTATGGGCCTCCGCCCCAACCTCCGGTCTCACTGTCCTCAGCCGCCTGTCCCTCAGCCCTGCCCGCCTTACCTGCCGTCTGTTCTACGGTCCTGACGCTCCGCCGCTTGCCTTTTCCCGCTCCAGGGCCCGGTTGCGACCGCCGGGCCGTGACGTCAGCCGGCTCCGTTGTTTCCTGACGCAGGCCCTCCCTGGCCGTTTCACCGGGTCCTGTCCAACGCCGCTCCGCCTCCTGTCCTCCTCTCGCCAATCTTCCTCTCCTCTTCTGCACTTGAGGCCCCGGCTGCGACCGCCGGGCCGTGCTCCTCCTCGTCTCTGCCTCCTGAGGCCTCAAGCCCGGCCCGGGCCTGGCCGTGGATACCGCTCCTGCTCCCGGCTGCTCCACACACTGCTCACCAGCCTGGGACCTGCCACACGCCTTCCCCCTCCTGCCGGTGCCCACCGCAGGGCTCAGTCTCTCTGGAGGCCTAGACCTCCTGGTAGGCCGTACACTGCTCCTGGAAGCTGATCCTCTGGAACCAGGATTCACCACTTCTCCATTGCCTGCTTCGCCTGCTGCTGCTGCCAGCCTCTCTCTTATCCACTCCGCTCCCTTCTCCTTGGCTACAGCCATCAGATTCGCCAACAGAGCCTCCATACTGGTAAGCAAAGCCAAATACAGTTTAAATTCAGCTTCCACCGTTTAGCTCCTGTTATCAAATGTGCCTGTCACTTCCTGTGTTGTGCCTATATTCCTCTTCCAGCCCAGCTCCCCCCCCTGTCCTCACATTCACCCCATGTCCTCTTCCTGTTGGGGTCATACAACCCTTCCTTCAATTTCCTCATCCAGGGTTCTGCTGTCCCACATGTTGTCACAAGATCAGACAACACATCTCAAATGAGAGACAAACCTAGGTAGAGATTAGCTGAATACACACAATTCTCCCATATGTATAGTCTTGTTATCTGTTTATGACTCCTTAAAGGGCCATTATGCACTCAAAAAAATATGAGCTAATTAAATAAAGCATTAAAAGAAAATAAAGTTTTAAATTAACATGTATTATCAATTTTACTGCTTAAGGTCCTAAAAATTATGTTAAAGTTTAAAGTCCTCTGACTTCATGAGAATACGTTCTTAGTACCAAGTAGCTGCAGAACAAGGTTTTTTCCACACTCCCTAACTTATGTTTAGACAGCCCTCCTGCTGGAGAGGTCTGTGTAATATGCTTTGTAGTGCAGTAATATGTTGAAAGGCAGAAACTATGTAGATATACACAGAAGCTGCAGAATTCCACTTCCCTTTCCCCCTCCGGTTACCACAGATCTCCTCTAGTCTCTGCACACCCTTATAAATGTCGTGGTAACTGAGAGGGGGGAGGGAAGTGGAATTCCTGCAGCGTTAGAACGGACAGAAGGGAAAATATGCTGCTGAGTTTAGTAGCTTCTGTGTATATCTGCATCTGCTGATTTCACACAGTCCGTTCTAACGCTGCAGGAAAGCCACTTCCCTCACGGTTACCACAGCATTTAATTAGAGTGTGCAGAGACTGGAGGAGATCTATGGTAACCGGAGAGAGAAAGGGAAGTGGAATTCTGCAGCTTCTGTGTATATCTACATCGTTTCTGCCTTTCAACATATTACTGCACTACAAAGCACATTACAGAGACCAATCCAGCAGGAGGGCTTTCTAAACACAAGTTAAGGAGTGTGGAAAAAAGCCTTGTTCTGTAACTACTGGGTACTATGAACGTATTCTCTTGAAGTCAAAGGACTTTAAAGGATTACTTTCTGTTATAATTTTTAAGCTAAACAACTAACACATTAAAGTTAATAAACATTAATTAAAACCTACTCACCTATATTTTCTCCAAAACGAAGTTTCATAACGTTCTAAAAGTTATATCTTTTATTCGCCGATGATGTCACGTTATCCTGCCCACTTTTTTCAGCACTGCATGTTCAAAATACTTAAACCAATAACTTTGTGTTTAAAGCGCCATTTTGAAAGCTAGGTATTGTAAACAGATTGGTACAGAGCAAAGGATACCCACGGAGTGGGTTTGGAAAACAATTAAATTTGCAGACAAGATTTCTGCTATACGGTAGAGATATGTTAATGAAATGCTATTGATAAAAAGCGTATTTGGGGTAGTTAGTTAGTAACAGGCATAGAAAATATTTACTTACAGTGGCCCTTTAAACTTTAACATCATTTTTAGGACCTTAAGCAGTAAAATTGATAATACATGTTCATTTAAAACTTTATTTTCTTTTAATGCTTTATTTAATTAGCCCATATTATTTTGAGTGCATAATGGCCCTTTAAGTAACTTTTAATTTTTTTTAAATATGTTATGCTGGATCAAATAAACTATATTACAATAGAGTTCTGGTTTACCTGAGATATCTATATACTGTATATAGAGCCTGTGTCTTGGCACATAGAAGTTTTACAAGTGCCCCACATTGTATTAAACTATGGACCTATTTTATTCTTTTTGAGGTACAAAGAGGTGATCCCAGGCTTTAAAAAGACAAAACAGCTGCTGATAACCTCAAAAGTAGACATTTCTGCAAATGTAGACATTTCTAAGGGCCTGATATTCAAAACCTTGCCGGCATGGAGAGAAATCTCGCAAAATCTTTAGGATTATTTTTAAAACCTTGTATTGTAATGTAGGAGTTTATGTTTCACATAAAGAACACTACAAGTAGCAACATAAACATATCTGAAGATGAAATTTGTGTTTCTAAATTTCTTTAAAGGGACATTATACATTAGATTTTTCTTTGCATAAATGTTTTGTAGATGATCCATTTATATAGCCAATACAGCTTTTTTTTTTTTTGCTTTTTTTAAAATAACATTGCGCTGATTTTCAGACTCCTAACCACAAGCCCAAAGTTTTATAAGAATACTTATATCTACCTACTCCAGCTTGCTCCTGTCTGTGTAAAGAGTCTTTTCATATACAGAGGAAGGGGGAGGGTTTGGAACATCTGCTTTATTTGCTATAGAACGACTTGCAGTGGGTGTTCCAGCTAAGATATTAAACAGAGCTAAACTGGGAGCTTCTAAGTTTTAAATGGTTTTATACTGGATTTTTAGATTAGTATCTGTGCATATTATTCTTTATAGTAGTGTCTATTACATGTAGTTAAATGAAAATTGGTGTATACTGCCTGTTTTAAATATCAGGCCTTAAAGCTAAATCCATTAGTGCACAGTGAGTTCACTACAATTTGTTATGTGTTTGATTGTTTTGTTAAGCAGCAGAGGGTGTTTTGGAGTTCTCATGTCAGCCTGTATACCGCAAGTTAAGAAGCAGCAGTCATCCCATTCATTCAGGGTGATTGACAGACAACCCTGTTCTTGCGCGATTAGTTGCATAAGAGGAGGAGTGGCGTTGCTAAAGAATTTACTTGTTTAATGATAAGTGTGGGCAGCAAACAAACAGCAACCACTGTCTGTTTACCACAAAGATGGATGGACAGGTTCCCTAGTTGGAAACTTTGTCTGTCCGTCTAATAATAAATTGGGTCTTTTGCATCATCGCCTTGTGTAATTTCACTTAACTGATTAATCACATATTTTTATTTGACTACCCAAACTGAATTGCTCATTATTAGGAGCATTCTATAAAGTCAAGGGGGCCTATCTATCAAGCTCCGAATGGAGCTTGATGCCCCGTGTTTCTGGCGCCAGAAACAGCAGTTATGAAGCAGCGGTCACAAAGACTGCTGCTCCATAACCTGTCCACCTGCTCTGAGCAGGCGGACAGACATCGCCGGAAATCAACCCGATTGAGTATGATCGGGTTGATTGACACCCCCCTGCTGGCGGCCCATTGGCCGCGAGTCTGCAGGGGGCGGCGTTACACCAGCAGCTCTTAACATTTATGTTAAATTATTATAACAATTGATTGTGCTTTGGCTAGTACAAAATAATATAATATTAGAAAATGTTACACATAATATTACTTAATAATGCCACACTGCTGCATCTAAATGCCACCCAGCTTGCAACATTTTCTGGGGAGAACACTGGGATACAGATAACTACAAACCTAAAAACATCTTTCTAGTTATTCAGTGTAAGTAATGATATACTTTTAAAAATGATACTTGATTATTGGATACATTGTGACTGCCAAATGAACATGTTTTTGTACTATTCATGCTAGTAGCCATATTATTCCTTTAAACCTGATATTCTAGTTTATAATATTATCATATATTAACTTTATTTAAAATAGTTATATTTTATCATATAAAAGTATCCTTAGCAACATTTCAATCTCAAGAGATGGTGCATTAGCTGGGTACAATGTAAAGGACTCCCTAGAATACTCCCTAGACTTACTCTAGACTTACACTACAGGAGTAGATTTATGAAATAGTCGATGCTGCTTGCTCTGCCCGAGGTTTCAGGTCCACCTGAAACCTAAGTTAAGAAGCAACTTGTCTGCGACCTTTTACGGTACAATCGGGATGATTGACACCCCCTGCTAGTGGTCGATTGGCCGTGAAAGTGCAGGGGCAGCATTGCACAAGCATTTCTTGTGAAATGGTTGTGCAATGTTAAATGCTGACAGTGTATACTGTCGGCATTCAGCAATGTCAGGCGGACATGATTCGCTACAGCGAATCATGTCTGCCCGGTCTTTAATAAATTGACCCCATAGAGTTGAGTAAATTAGCTGTTCCTAAAATCCAGAAATGTAACAAAATATTGAACTGCATTATGTTGAAATTTCAAAGGTAAGAAATTGTAGCACACTGTAACATTAATAAAGGACATTATTATAAATAATATAAAATATTAAATAAAATGATAGTTTAAAAAAAGTTTCTAAATACCCTGGGGTCGATCCGATAAAAATCGTCGCCCGCAAAAGCCGGCGACGCCAATATTTGCGCTGGTTTGGTATCACATATACGGCGCAACCTAGAAGTTACGCCCGTATATTTCTGCCGTCGCCCGTAGTTTTTTGGGCTATAGGCAGGTATACCAAACCAGCGCAGTTTGGTATCCAATAAGCAGCGTAAGGACTTACGTGGTGAAAATGGAGAAAACTTACTCCATTTTCACCTCGCCACAAAAAGCAGCCGTAAGAAGCCTTACGCTGACTATTGGAGCCCCGTAACTCCCTAAACTAGCTAGAAAATAAACCTAACACCTAACGCATGCGCAATGTCTATCTACCTGTCACCCGCGATCTGCTAAATAAAACCTAAACCTAACGCATGCGCAATGTCTATCTACCTGTCACCCGCGATCTGCTAAATAAAACCTAACACCTAACGCATGCGCAATGTCTATCTACCTGTCAACCGCGATCCCCCCCCCCGAAATCCCTAATAAAGTTATTAACCCCTAAACCGCCGCTCCCGGACCCCGCCGCCATCTACATAAACTAACCCCCTACTGTGAGCCCCTAAAACTGCAGCAATCTACTTTATCTATCCCCTAATCTGACCCCTAAAACCGCCGCCACCTATATAAAAATTATTAACCCCTAATCTAATCCCCCTATACCGCCGCCACCTATATTAATATTATTAACCCCTAATTTAATCTACCTACCCCGCCGCCAGCTATATTATCTATATTAACCCTAAGTATATTATAGTTAATATAGTTATTACATTATATATATTAACTATATTAACCCTAATTATATTAGGGTTAATATAGTTAATATAGTTACTATAGTATTTATATTAACTATATTAACTCTATCTAACCCTAACACCCCTAACTAAATTTATATTAAATTAATCTAATTCATATTATAAACTAAAATATTCCTATTTAAATCTAAATGCTTACCTATAAAATAAACCCTAAGATAGCTACAATATAATTAATAATTACATTGTAGCTATGTTAGGGTTAATATTTATTTTACAGGTAAATTGTTAATTATTTTAACTAGGTCTAATAGCTATTAAATAGTTATTAACCATTTAATAGCTACCTAGTTAAAATAATTACCCAATTACCTGTAAAATAAATCCTAACCTAAGTTACAAATACACCTACACTATCAAGAAATTAAATAAACTACAAATATCTATCTAAAAATACAATTAAATTAACTAAACTAAATTACACAAAAAAACAAACACTAAATTACAAAAAATAAAAAAAAGATTACAAGATTTTTAAGCTAATTACACCTATTCTAAGCCCCCTAATAAAATAATAAAGCCCCCCAAAATAAAAAAATTCACTGCCCTATTCTAAATTAAAAAAAGTTCAAAGCTCTTTACCTTACCAGCCCTTAAAAGGGCCTTTTGTGGGGCATGCCCCAAATAATTCAGCTCTTTTGCATTTAAAAACATATACAATACCCCCCCCCCCCCATTACAACCCACCACCTGATTGGTTCAGCCAATCGGATTGAACTTGAATCTGATTGGCTGATTCAATCAGCCAATCAGATTTTTGTAACTTAATTCCGATTGGTTGATAGAATCCTATCAGCCAATCGGAATTCGGCAGACGCCATCTTGGATGACGTCATTTAAAGGTACCTCATTCGTCGTTCAGTCGTCGGCCGGGATGGATGCTCCGCGGCGGCGGAGCCAAGAAAAAAGATTGAAGATGCCGCCGGAAGGATGAAGACTTTGCTGCCGCTTGGAAGAAGACGTCGCCGGAGGAAGAATTCTTCTTTGCCGCTTGGAGGAAGACGTCGCCGGAGGAAGAATTCTTCTTTGCCGCTTGGAGCAAGACATCGCCCGGATCGGATGAGGAGTTCGGCCCGGTGTGGTGAAGACAAGGTAGGGAGATCTTCATGGGGGTAGTGTTAGGCTTTTTTAAGGGGGGTTTGGGTGGGTTTAGAATAGGGGTATGTGGGTGGTGGGTTGTAATGGGGGGGGGTATTGTATATGTTTTTAAATGCAAAAGAGCTGAATTCTTTGGGGCATGCCCCACAAAAGGCCCTTTTAAGGGCTGGTAAGGTAAAGAGCTTTGAACTTTTTTTAATTTAGAATAGGGCAGGGAATTTTTTTATTTTGGGGGGCTTTATTATTTTATTAGGGGGCTTAGAATAGGTGTAATTAGCTTAAAAATCATGTAATCTTTTTTTTATTTTTTGTAATTTAGTGTTTGTTTTTTTGTGTAATTTAGTTTAGTTAATTTAATTGTATTTTTAGATAGATATTTGTAGTTTATTTAATTTCTTGATAGTGTAGGTGTATTTGTAACTTAGGTTAGGATTTATTTTACAGGTAATTGGGTAATTATTTTAACTAGGTAGCTATTAAATAGTTAATAACTATTTAATAGCTATTAGACCTAGTTAAAATAATTAACAATTTACCTGTAAAATAAATATTAACCCTAACATAGCTACAATGTAATTATTAATTATATTGTAGCTATCTTAGGGTTTATTTTATAGGTAAGTATTTAGATTTAAATAGGAATATTTTAGTTTATAATATGAATTTGATTAATTTAATATAAATTTAGTTAGGGGTGTTAGGGTTAGATAGAGTTAATATACTTAATATAAATACTATAGTAAGTATATTAACCCTAATATAATTAGGGTTAATATAGTTAATATATATAATGTAATAACTATATTAACTATAATATACTTAGGGTTAATATAGATAACATAGCTGGCGGCGGGGTAGGTAGATTAAATTAGGGGTTAATCATTTTAATAGAGATGGCGGCGGTGTAAGGGGCTTACATTAGGGGTTAATAATATTATATAGCTGGCGGCGGTATAGGGGGATTAGATTAGGGGTTAATAATTTTAATAGAGATGGCGGCGGTGTTAGGGGCTTACATTAGGGGTTAATAATTTTAATAGAGATGGCGGCGGTGTAAGGGGCTTATATTAGGGGTTAATAATTTTAATAGAGATGGCGGCGGTGTTAGGGGCTCACTTTAGGGGGTTATAGATTTAATATAGCTGGCGGCGGGGTACGGGAGCGACGGTTTAGGGGTTAATAACTTTATTAGGTTGCGGCAGGGTACGGGAGCGGCAGTTTAGGGGTTAATAACTTCTTTTTATTGTTAGGCTAGTGAGGAGGGATAGCGGATAGAGGGTTAGACGTGTCGGGCTATGTTTAGGAGGCGTGTTAGACAGTGCGGGTGATTTAGACTTTAGTCAGGTTTTGTAGGCGCCGGCAGATTCTAACGTGGCGCAAGTCACTGGCGACTCCAAAAATCTGTACTTACGCAGATTTCTGGACATCGCTGGTTTGTGAGACTTGCGCCACTTTAGCAAGTGACAGCGCCGCATATTGGATGGCTCGAGTTGCGAACTGAAACTGCGGGCGACGCGGGTTCCCTCGCTTGCGCCGCAAACTGCGATCTATATCGGATCGCCCCCCCTATTGTTATCTTTTAATATTTGTATAAATGAGCGGTAGCTACTGCCCACAAAAAGAATCAGACTGTATGATTACTATGCTACTGTGCAACATCCAATGGTGAGGTAGCTGCGACCATTAAAGGGTCAGAAAAGTCAAAATTAAACTTTTGTGATTCAGGTAGAGCATGCAATTTAAAGAAACTTTCTAATTTACTCCTACTATACATTTTTCTCAGTTTTCTTTGTATCTTTTTAAAAAAAGCTGGAATGTAAAGCTTAGAAGTTGGCCCATTTCTCTTGTAAGGTGTATCCAGTCCACGGATCATCCATTACTTGTGGGATATTCTCATTCCCAACAGGAAGTTGCAAGAGGACACCCACAGCAGAGCTGTCTATATAGCTCCTCCCCTAACTGCCATACCCAGTCATTCTCTTGCAACTCTCAACAAACATGGAGGTAGTAAGAGAGAAGTGGTGAAATGTAGCTGTTATTTTGCTTCAATCAAAAGTTTATTATTTTTAAATGGTACCGGAGTTGTACTATTTTGTTCCAGGCAGAAAAAGAGAAGAATCTGCCTGTGATTTCTATGATCTTAGCAGGTTGTAACTAAGATCCATTGCTGTTCTCACACATGACTGAAGAGAGAGATAACTTCAGCGGGGGAATGGCATGCAGATTATCCTGCTATGAGGTATGTGCAGTTAAGATTTTTCTAGAAGATGTGAATGCTAGAAAATGCTGCTGATGCCAAATTTATGTAAGGTAAGCCTGAATACAGTGATTTAATAGCGACTGGTATCAGGCTTACTTTCTGAGGTAATACTCTTTTATATTTCAATATAAAACGTTTGCTGGCATGTTTAAACGTTTTTATATATACTTTGGTGATAAAACTTTATTGGGGCCTAGTTTTTTTCCACATGGCTGGCTTAAATTTGCCTAGAAACAGTTTCCTGAGGCTTTCCACTGTGTTACTATGAGTGGGAGGGGCATCATTTAGCGCTTTTTTGCGCAGTAACTTTTACAGACTGAGACATCCAGCTAACTCCAGGAGTCCCCTGAATGCTATAGGACATCTCTAAAGGGCTCTTAGGCTTTCCAAAATCGTTTGTTGGAGAAGGTAGGCCCACAGCAAGGCTGTGGCAGTTTGGTGTGACTGTTAAAAAACGTCTATATCGTTTTTTTGATCCGTTTTTGAACTAAGGGGTTAATCATCCATTTGCAAGTGGGTGCAATGCTCTATTAGCTTATTATACACACTGTAAACATTTTGTTTGATTTACTGCCTTTTTTCACTGTTTTTCAAATTCTGACAAAATTTGTTTCTCTTAACGGCACAGTACCGTTTTTTATATTTGCTTGTTAACTTGATTTAAAGTGTTTTCCAAGCTTGCTAGTCTCATTGCTAGTCTGTACAAACATGTCTGACATAGAGGAAACTCCTTGTTCATTATGTTTAAAAGCCATTGTGGAACCCCCTCTTAGAATGTGTACCAAATGTACTGATTTCACTTTAAGCAATAAAGATCATATTTTGTCTTTAAAAAATTATCACCAGAGGAATCTGACGAGGGGGGAAGTTATGCCAACTAACTCTCCCCACGTGTCAGACCCTTTGACTCCCGCTCAAGGGACTCACGCTCAAATGGCGCCAAGTACATCTAGGGCGCCCATAGCGTTTACTTTACAAGACATGGCGGCAGTCATGGATAATACACTGTCAGCGGTATTAGCCAGACTACCTGAATTTAGAGGAAAGTGAGATAGCTCTGGAGTTAGATGAAATACAGAGCATACTGATGCTTTGTCTGATACTGCCTCACAATATGCAGAAGCTGAAGAAGGAGAGCTTCTTTCTGTTCTTTCTGTGGGTGATGTTTTTGACTCAGGGAAGATGATGCAACATTATTCTGATGTCTCTACATTTAAATTTAAGCTTAAACACCTCTGTGTGTTACTCAGGGAGGTTTTAGCTGCTCTGAATGACTGTGATACAATTGCAGTGCCAGAGAAATTTTGTAGACTGGATAAATACTATGCAGTGCCGGTGTGCACTGATGTTTTTTCCAATACCCTAAAGGTTTACAGAAATGATTACTAAGGAATGGGATAGACCAGGTGTGCCCATTCTCTCCCCCTCCTATTTTTAGAAAAATGTTTTCCAATAGATGCCACCACATGGGACTTATGGCAGACAGTTCCTAAGGTGGAGGGAGCAGTTTCTACTCTAGCAAAGCGTACTACTATCCCTGTCGAGGGACAGTTGTGCTTTCTTAGATCCAATGGATAAAAAGTTAGAGGGTTACCTGAAGAAAATGTTTATTCAACAAGGTTTTATCCTACAGCCCCTTGCATGCATTGCTCCTGTCACTGCTGCTGCGGCGTTCTGGTTTGAGTCTCTGGAAGAGGCTTTACAGGTAGCGACTCCATTGGATGACATACTTGACAAGCTTAGAGCACTTAAGCTAGCCAATTCTTTTGTTTCTGATGCCATTGTTCATTTGACTAAACTAACGGCTAAGAATTCTGGTTTTTGCTATCCAGGCACGCAGAGCGCTATGGCTTAAATCATGGTCAGCTGACGTTACTTCAAAGTCTAAGCTGCTTAACATTCCCTTCAAGGGGCAGACCCTATTCGGGCCTGGTTTGAAGGAGATTATTGCTGATATCACTGGAGGAAAAGGTCATGCCCTTCCTCAGGATAGGTCCAAATCAAGGGCCAAACAGTCTAATTTTCGTGCCTTTCGAAACTTCAAGGCAAGTGCGGCATCAACTTCCTCTAATGCAAAACAAGAGGGAACTTTTGCTCAGTCCAAGACGGTCTGGAGACCTAACCAGACCTGGAACAAGGGTAAGCAGGCCAAAAAGCCTGCTGCTGCCTCTAAGACAGCATGAAGGAATGGCCCCCTACCGGTAACGGATCTAGTAGGGGGCAGACTTTCGCTCTTCGCCCAGGCGTGGGCAAGAGATGTCCAGGATCCCTGGGCGTTGGAAATTATATCCCAGGGATATCTTCTGGAATTCAAAGCTTCCCCCCCAAAAGGGAGATTTCACCTTTCACAATTATCTGCAAACCAGATACAGAGAGAGGCATTCTTACACTGTGTACAAGACCTCCTAGGTATGGAAGTGATCCATCCAGTTCCAAAGGAGGAACAGGGACAGGGATTTTACTCAAATCTGTTTGTGGTTCCCAAAAAAGAGGGAACCTTCAGACCAATTTGGATCTAAAGATCTTAAACAAATTCCTCAGAGTTCCATCATTCAAGATGGAGACTATTCGTACCATCCTACCTATGATCCAGGAGGGTCAATACATGACTACAGTGGATTTAAAGGCTGCTTATCTTCACATTCCGATACACAAAGATCATCATCGGTTTCTCAGGTTTGCCTTCCTAGACAGGCATTACCAGTTTGTAGCTCTTCCCTTTGGGTTAGCTACAGCCCCAAGAATTTTTACGAAGGTTCTGGGGTCGCTTCTGGCAGTCCTAAGGCCATGGGGCATAGCAGTGGCCCCTTATTTAGATGACATCCTGATTCAGGCGTCAAACTTCCAAATTGCCAAGTCTCATACGGACATAGTGTTGGAATTTCTGAGGTCGCATGGGTGGAAGGTGAATGAGGAAAAGAGTTCTCTATCCCCCCTCACAAGAGTTTCCTTCCTAGGGACTCTGATAGATTCTGTAGAAATTAAAATTTACCTGACGGAGTCCAGGTTATCAAAACTTCTAAATTCCTGCCATGTTCTTTATTCCATTCCTCGCCCTTCGGTGGCTCAGTGCATGGAAGTAATCGGCTTAATGGTAGCGGCAATGGACATAGTGCCGTTTGCACGCCTACATCTCGGACCGCTGCAACTCTGCATGCTCAGTCAGTGGAATGGGGATTACACAGATTTGTCCCCTCTACTAAATCTGGATCAAGAGACCAGGGATTCTCTTCTCTGGTGGCTATCTCGGGTCCATCTGTCCCAAAGGTATGACCTTTCGCAGGCCAGATTGGACAATTGTAACGACAGATGCCAGCCTTCTAGGTTGGGGTGCAGTCTGGAACTCCCTGAAGGCTCAGGGATCGTGGACTCAGGAGGAGTCACTCCTTCCAATAAACATTCTGGAACTAAGAGCGATATTCAATGCTCTTCAGGCTTGGCCTCAGCTAGCGACAGTGAGGTTCATCAGATTTCAGTCGGACAACATCCCGACTGTGGCTTACATCAACCATCAAGGGGGAACAAGGAGTTCCCTAGCTATGTTAGAAGTCTCAAAGAAAATTCGCTGGGCAGAGATTCACTCTTGCCACCTATCAGCTATCCATATCCCAGGTGTAGAGAACTGGGAGGCGGATTTTCTGAGTCGACAGACTTTTCATCCGGGGGAGTGGGAACTCCATCCGGAGGTGTTTGCAAAATTGGTTCATCGTTGGGGCAAACCAGAACTGGATCTCATGGCATCTCACCAGAACGCCAAGCTTCCTTGTTACGGATCCAGGTCCAGGGACCCCAAGGCAACGCTGATAGATGCTCTAGCAACGCCTTGGTCCTTCAACCTGGCTTATGTGTTTCCACCGTTTCCTCTGCTCCCTCGTCTGATTGCCAAAATCAAGCAGGAGAGAGCATCAGTGATCTTGATAGCGCCTGCGTGGCCACGCAGGACTTGGTATGCAGATCTGGTGGACATGTCATCCTTTCCACCATGGACTCTGCCGCTGAGACAGGACCTTCTACTTCAAGGTCCTTTCAACCATCCAAATCTAATTCTCTGAGGCTGACTGCCTGGAGATTGAACGCTTGTTTTATCAAATCGTGGTTTCTCCGAGTCAGTCATTGATACCTTAATTCAGGCACGAAAGCCTGTCACCAGGGAAAATCTATCATAAGATATGGCGGTAAATATCTTTATTGGTGTGAATCCAAGGGCTACTCATGGAGTAAGGTCAGGATTCCCAGGATATTATCTTTCTCCAAGAAGGATTGGAGAAAGGATTGTCAGCTAGTTCCTTAAAGGGACAGATTTCTGCGCCGTCTATTCTTTTGCACAAGCGTCTGGCGGATGTCCCAGACGTTCAGGCATTTTGTCAGGCTTTAGTTAGAATCAAGCCTGTGTTTAAACCTGTTGTTCCCCCTTGGAGCTTAAATTTGGTTCTTAAAGTTCTTCAGAGGGGTTCCCGTTTGAACCTCTTCATTCCATAGATATCAAACTTTTATCTTGGAAAGTTCTTTTTTTGGTAGCTATTTCCTCGGCTCATAGAAGCCTAGATTTGGAGTTTGGCGGTAGAAGGGCTGTTAACGCTCCGCGGGTTTTTTTCTGGCCGCACCATAAATTTAACTCTGGTATCGAGAGTTCAAACAAATGCTGCGTTAGGCTCCAAAAAAGGAGCGTAGAGCATTTTTACCGCAAATGCAACTCTCGATACCAGAGTTGCTTACGGACGCGGCCAGCCTCAAAAACGTGCTCGTGCACAATTCTCCCATAGGAAACAATGGGGCTGTTTGAGCTGAAAAAAAACCTAACACCTGCAAAAAAGCAGCGTTCAGCTCCTAACGCAGCCCCATTGTTTCCTATGGGGAAACACTTCCTACGTCTGCACCTAACACTCTAACATGTACCCCGAGTCTAAACACCCCTAACCTTACACTTATTAACCCCTAATCTGCCGCCCCCCGCTATCGGCTGACCCCCTGCATATTTTTTTAACCCCTAATCTGCCGCTCCGTAAACCGCCGCAACCTACGTTATCCCTATGTACCCCTAATCTGCTGCCCCTAACACCGCCGACCCCTAGATTATATTTATTAACCCCTAATCTGCCCCCCACAACGTCGCCGACACCTACCTACAATTATTAACCCCTAATCTGCCGAGCGGACCTGAGCGCTACTATAATAAAGTTATTAACCCCTAATCTGCCTCACTAACCCTATCATAAATAGTATTAACCCCTAATCTGCCCTCCCTAACATCGCCGACACCTACCTTCAATTATTAACCCCTAATCTGACGACCGGAGCTCACCGCTATTCTAATAAATGTATTAACCCCTAAAGCTAAGTCTAACCCTAACACTAACACCCCCCTAAGTTAAATTATAATTTAAATCTAACAAAATAAATTAACTCTTATTAAATAAATGATTCCTATTTAAAGCTAAATACTTACCTGTAAAATAAATCCTAATATAGCTACAATATAAATTATAATTATATTATAGCTATTTTAGGATTAATATTTTATTTTACAGGCAACTTTGTAAATTATTTTAACCAGGTACAATAGCTATTAAATATTTATTAACTATTTAATAGTTACCTAGTAAAAAAAATAACAAATTTACCTGTAAAATAAATCCTAACCTAAGATATAATTAAACCTAACACTACCCTATCAATAAAATAATTAAATAAACTACCTACAATTACCTACAATTAACCTAACACTACACTATCAATAATTAATTAAAACACAATTCCTACAAATAAATACAATTAAATAAACTAGCTAAAGTACAAAAATAAAAAAGAACTAAGTTACAAAAAATAAAAAAATATTTACAAACATAAGAAAAATATTACAACAATTTTAAACTAATTACACCTACTCTAAGCCCCCTAATAAAATAACAAAGCCCCCCCAAAATAAAAAATTCCCTACCCTTATTCTAAATTAAAAAAGTTAAAAGCTCTTTTACCTTACCAGCCCTGAACAGGGCCCTTTGCGGGGCATGCCCCAAGAATTTCAGCTCTTTTGCCTGTAAAAGAATAAATACCATACCCCCCCCCAACAGTACAACCCACCACCCACAGACCCCTAATCTAACCCAAACCCCCCTTAAAATAAACCTAACACTAAGCCCCTGAAAATCTTCCTACCTTTGTCTTCACCATCCAGGTTCACCGATCCGTCCTGAAGAGCTCCTCCGATGTCCTGATCCAAGCCCAAGCGGGGGGCTGAAGAGGTCCATGATCCGGTCAAAGTCTTCATCCAAGCGGGGCAGAAGAGGATTTTCCATCCGATTGAAGTCATCATCCAGGCGGCATCTTCTATGGTCTTCCATCCGGAGCGAAGCGGCAGGATCCTGAAGACCTCCAGCGCGGAACATCCATCCGGCCCGACGACTGAACGACGAATGACTGTTCCTTTAAGGGACGTCATCCAAGATGGCGTCCCTCGAATTCCGATTGGCTGATAGGATTCTATCAGCCAATCGGAATTAAGGTAGGAATTTTCTGATTGGCTGATGGAATCAGCCAATCAGAATCAAGTTCAATCCGATTGGCTGATCCAATCAGAATCCTATCAGCCAATCGGAATTCGAGGGACGCCATCTTGGATGATGTCCCTTAAAGGAACAGTCCATTCGTCGTTCAGTCGTTAAATCGGAGTGGCGGCGATGTGTGGGGGGCCTCGGTTTAGGGGTACATAGGTAGTTTATGGGTGTTAGTGTACAGTAGTTAAGAGCTTTATGAACCGGCGTTAGCCCAGAAAGCTCTTAACTCCTGCTATTTTTCAGGCGGCTGGAGTTTTGTCGTTAGAGCTCTAACGCTCACTTCAGAAATTACTCTAAATACCAGCGTTAGAAAGATCCCATTGAAAAGATAGGATACGCAATTGACGTAAGGGGATCTGCGGTATGGAAAAGTCGTGGCTGAAAAGTGAGCGTTAGACCCTTTAATCACTGACTCCAAATACCAGCGGGCGGCCAAAACCAGCGTTAGGAGGCCTCTAACGCTGGTTTTCAACGGCTACCGCCGAACTCTAAATCTAGGCCAGAGTTTCCGAGTTATCTGCCTTTACAATGTGATTCTCCTTATCTGATCTTCATGCAGATAAGGTAGTTCTGCGTACCAAACCTGGGTTTTTACCTAAGGGTGGTATCTAATAAGAATATCAATCAAGAGATTGTTATTCCGTCTTTGTGCCTAATCCTTCTTCAAAGAAGGAACGTCTGTTACACAATCAGGACGTGGTTCGTGCTTTAAAGTTTTACTTACAAGCTACTTAAGATTTTCGTCAAACATCTGCTTTGTTTGTTGTCTACTCTGGACAGAGGAGAGATCAAAAGGCTTCGGCAACCTCTCTTTCTTTTTGGCTAAGAAGCATAATCCGCTTAGCCTATGAGACTGCTGGCCAGCAGCCTCCAGAAAGGATTACAGCTCATTCTACTAGAGCTGTGGCTTCCACATGGGCCTTTAAAATCAGGCTTCTGTTGAACAGATTTGCAGGGCGGCGACTTGGTCTTCGCTTCATACTTTTTCAAAATTCTACAAATTTGATACTTTTGCTTCTTCTGAGGCTATTTTTGGGAGAAAGGTTTTACAGGCAGTGGTACCTTCCGTTTAAGTACCTGCCTTGTCCCTCCCTTCATCCGTGTACTTTAACTTTGGTATTGGTATCCCACAAGTAATGGATAATTTATGCTTACCTGATAAATTTATTTCTCTTGTGGTGTATCCAGTCCACGGCCCGCCCTGTCATTTTAAGGCAGGTATTTTTTTATTTTTAAACTACAGTCACCACTGCATCCTATGGTTTCTCCTTTCTCTGTTTGTTTTCGGTCGAATGACTGGATATGGCAGTTAGTGGAGGAGCTATATAGACAGCTCTGCTGTGGGTGTCCTCTTGCAACTTCCTGTTGGGAATGAGAATATCCCACAAGTAATGGATGATCCGTGGACTGGATACACCACAAGAGAAATAAATTTATCAGGTAAGCATAAATTATGTTTTTTGGTTTAGTACCTGGGTAGCGTTTGCTGATTGGTGTCTAAATTTAGCCATCCAATCCACAAGCGCTACCCAGGTTCTGTACCAAAAATGGGCCGGCTCCTAAGCTTACTTTCCAGATTTTTAAAATAAAGATACCAAATTGTTCCACAACGCATACATGCATGTCCATTAAGGGTACCGCATGCACAATTATGAATAGCCAACATTTTTCATTTTCCCACATGTCAGTTAAAAAAATACTGCTTGTTTGTCTAGGGGTTGTAATACACATAAGAATTTTGCTTGTTGGTGTCGGGGAATTTGGCAGACTCACCTCTAAATTGTTTTGCAGCTGCTGCTCCTCCCCTGCAAACCATGAAGCTTCTGTGCCACTCACTCTGATGTTGATTTCACGATCCAAGCTTCCGCCTGGACATTAACGTGACTAAGGAGAGAGGGGTCTGCAGATGCGCATTGCATCACTCGGGAGGCAGCTGAACTGCGCATGCGGGATGCCATGATGCTTTCTACCTAGGTAGAACATCGTTTATATATGGCCAGTATTGTGATCTTTTATAATTGGTTTGGCAGCTTTATACATTTGTATGCAAAAATACATGAAAAAAAAAAACAAGTTTAATAAGTGCAAATATTTAAAACTTAATAAATAGATTTAAAGTGATTGAAAAGTCCAATTTATATAATTTTAGTAAAATATATTATGTTGCCCAATAAGTTTGCATATAATTTTTTTCTTGTATGTGTAATTTTTTTTTATATATTCAATCCTGTATTCCTCTGTATATAGCGTTCCAACACCGGCACCCCTCGTTTGGAATATTCAGCTTAGCCCTGGCATCCAATCGAAAAGATTGCCTGTGGATTGTTTTATATTAATTACAATGCTATGCAAGGCTCCATTTCAATTCTAATACACATGTGCATAATTCTTACTCTGTCTCCTTATGGCCAGCCAATCAGGATCTTTCAGTGACTCAAACATTATGCATGTGCATGATCATTTAGTGCATGCGTGCATATAACTATAGGGAATCTCTGGCTACGCCAAAGTAAACATTGAATATATTTTTGCTAATTGTTTCACTGTTTACCTGGATCAGTGCCAGTAAGCATTTATGCAGCAGATTGCCAGCTAACATTATCGAGATATATTGAAAATGCTTTCTTGCAATCATTTTTAATTACCAGTTTTAAATAACAATGTTTTAAATGTAATCCAAACTGAAGAATAAGAAAATATTTATGTTATGAATTTATATAATCAGTTTATAATTTATTATACATCAATTTTTATTGAATATTTTTTTTAAATTAAATTAAAAACATTTTTTTTTTTTTGCCAATGCAGAGTTTTAGAAAACATATATGAATAAAAAAAATGTTAATTTCACATTCATACACGCAAACCTTATTGTCAGCAAGCACAAACACAAACACATAAAGCAATGCTTGTCTGTGCTAAGGGGATGATAAGCTAACTCGCTTGCTTGCTCTCTAGCGCTGAACTAAAGTAAACTGAAGTAAACAATGAAACTTGTGATTCGCTGTTCACTTGGTTGATTAAGAGTTTAGGACTTGCGCTTGCGGACTCACAATAGGGAGTGCGCTTCATGAATAACATGTTCAGCAGGTGGGAAATCTGAACAAGTCAGAGATAAACCAAAGGAAATTATTATGGGGTAGAGTTAGGGAGTGCAACAGACGATGAGAGAAATCAATGAATACAATAAATTACAAGTATAATCTTTTACAAAAAAACATAGCGTTTCAAATTATAAAAGTATAATAATGTGATTTATGATGTCCACAATACTGAGTGTTTACTATCATTTTAAGTGAGGTTAAACATTTCTTTGGGTTTTCTATCCCTTTAAGTTTCACCGGCAATGCCAAGTAATATCTTATTCCACTCATTTTAAAATAAATCATGATCGTTCATGAAATAATCTAATAAAAAAAAAATGTTGACTGTAAGTGATCAAACATCATTTTTCACTATTAATTGTTTTCTCTGTAATAATCCGTTCTTATGATCAATACACCTGGAAATATAATCTGCTCTTGATACTATATAGGTTTAACATATTACTAGATCTCCCTTTGTAAACTGGGTTAGAAAAATTGTGAAATACTCCAATAGAAATAATTTTCGTAAAGGCTCTG
The DNA here is from genome assembly GCF_027579735.1 of Bombina bombina. Classification (NCBI taxonomy): domain Eukaryota; kingdom Metazoa; phylum Chordata; class Amphibia; order Anura; family Bombinatoridae; genus Bombina; species Bombina bombina. Next base: position 920,263,108 of record NC_069500.1, read on the forward strand.
TAATCTTTTAATATTAGATCTAGGAAACTCTACATAAACCTATATATAGAGAGAGAAACCCAAATTTATATGAGTTTGAATTCTGATAAACACACTGATTTATATTTGCAGCTATTTCTTTAATAATGTAACAAATCTCCACACACTTAAAGGGATACTAAACCCTTTTTTTTTTTTTTCATGATTCAGATAGAGCATGTCATTTTAAGCAACTTTCTAATTTACTCCTAGGGGTCCATTTATTAATGTGCGGATGGACATGATCCGATATAGTGGATCATGTCCGGCGCACATCGATAAATGACGACAGCATACGCTGTTAGCATTTATCATTGCACCAGCAGTTCTTGTGAACTGCTGGTGCAATACCACCCCCTACCACCCCTAGCAGGGGGTGTCAATCAGTCCGATCGTATTCGATCAGGCGGATTGCTGGCGGACGAGTTAAGGAGCAGTGGTCTTAGAACCGATGCTTCTTAACTTCCGCTTCAGCCAGAACTAAAGCGGAGTGGGTCGGAGGCAGCATCCGCTGCTTCTAAAATAGTCCCCTTATAACCTATGTCTCTTTGTTTGCTTGCTATTTTTATTTGAAAAAAGCAGGAATCTAAGCTAAGGAGCCGGCCTATTTTTGGTTCAGCACCCTGGATAGTGCTTACTGATTGGTGGGTATATTTACCCACCAATCAACAAGCGAAACCCAGATGCTGAACCAAAAAATAAAGAAAGACGGAAACAAAGAAGAATTGATAATAGGATTAAATTAGAAAGTTGCTTAAAATTGCATGCTCTGTCTGAATAATGAAAGAAAAAAAATTGGGTTTAGTAACCCTTTAAGCAGTGTCTTTTGCTTTATGGTACACTAGTGTCTTTCCTTACACTAGAATAGTGACATGTGTGTGCTTTAGTCATATTTTTTCCCCTATTGTTAATACATTATGGGCCAGATTACAAGTTTAGTGGTATTTACCCTTCTCGCTCGCAAAAACTAACTCCACTAGAAGCAAGATATTTGCATGAGTTGGGTAGCGCTCATATTATGAGTTGAAGAAAAAAAAGTTTTCACTCGCAAGCTAACCTGATTCACAAAAAGACAAACTATGAATTAGCGATTGTGTTACATATTCCCCATAGAAGTCAATGGAGCAAAAAAGTGGGAAAGAAAACTAACACCTACTTGTGTGTAAACTAGATTGCATATTCTAAAGCACGCTCAACCAACATGAAAATAGGAATATATCCCATTCTAATGTTCTTCACCATAGCAGAATGTTATATTTATTCATAAATACATATATATATATATATATATATATATATATATATATATATATATATATATATATATATATAAAATGGTATTTTGGAACAATATATCACACCTCTCCATATATATACACTTAAAAACATATTCTGCTATGTGCAGAACATTGGAATGTGAAATTTTTGCATACATTAATTTTTTCGCTACATACGGGCAGCGGATCTGTTCATCTGGTGGCCCGTATGTATCATTACACACTCATCACAGTGTGTAATGCTCGCCCCTTCATTCGCATGACCAATTGCGCGACTAAAGGGGCTGTCAATCACAGAGAGCAAGCTTTCTGTGATTTTTCCCTTGCCACCTTGACCTCTGCTTCTTACATTGCAGGAAGCAGGCTCGCATATGCAAATCCGCCCAGCAAGGGCTCCGGAGCAACTCTTGCTGCTCCGAACATAGAGCCAATATAACACTTTATTAAATATGAATATTGCATTAATATGCTTTTTCATTGTTTCATCTACTTAACTGCAAAGGGCTCCAATCCACATATAAGTATATATGATTGTACATATGTAGTTATATGTGTATATATGTCTATAAATGCATATATATATATATATATATATATATATATATATATATATGTACATATATACAGTATATATTTACATACACAAATAAATACATAAATACATATGTACACATAAATAAACATATATCTATCCATACATATCCATATTTAGATATGTATGTACTGTATCTCTATGTTAAAGCCCTTTCCCTACCTTTTTTTTTCCCTCTAAGATCTGAGACCTCATATCTTTGAGCCCTTATAACTTTTTTGTGCAATATGTTTTTTGAATATGTTTTATTAGATTGTGTTATTATGAGTGTAACTGTACTTTGTAATGTATTTTTGATGTGTTGTGTGACACTTTTTTTATTGCGCTCACATGTTTGCATTTGCTTTCAACTTGTAATACAAGCGCTAAACTCGACTCCCAAGAGTGTGCTTCCATAGGCTCTAATGGGAGCCTCATTCTCATGCCGTGAGACACGGTAGATAACCTAGCGCAGTGAAGGGGGTTAGTCACACAGCCATGGGCATCAAATTTTAAATATATACAGGGAGTGCAGAATTATTAGGCAAATGAGTATTTTGACCACATCATCCTCTTTATGCATGTGGTCTTACTCCAAGCTGTATAGGCTCGAAAGCCTACTACCAATTAAGCATATTAGGTGATGTGCATCTCTGTAATGAGAAGGGGTGTGGTCTAATGACATCAACACCCCTATATCAGGTGTGCATAATTATTAGGCAACTTCCTTTCCTTTGGCAAAATGGGTCAAAAGAAGGACTTGACAGGCTCAGAAAAGTCAAAAATAGTGAGATATCTTGCAGAGGGGTGCAGCACTCTTAAAATTGCAAAGCTTCTGAAGCTTCTGAACAATCAAGCGTTTCATTCAAAATAGTCAACAGGGTCGCAAGAAGCGTGTGGAAAAACCAAGGCGCAAAATAACTGCCATGAACTGAGAAAAGTCAAGCGTGCAGCTGCCAAGATGCCACTTGCCACCAGTTTGGCCATATTTCAGAGCTGCAACATCACTGGAGTGCCCAAAAGCACAAGGGTGTGCAATACTCAGAGACATGGCCAAGGTAAGAAAGGCTGAAAGACGACCACCACTGAACAAGACACACAAGCTGAAACGTCAAGACTGGGCCAAGAAATATCTCAAGGACTGATTTTTCTAAGGTTTTATGGACTGATGAAATGAGAGTGAGTCTTGATGGGCCAGATGGATGGGCCCGTGGCTGGATTAGTAAAGGGCAGAGAGCTCCAGTCCGACTCAGACGCCAGCAAGGTGGAGGTGGAGTACTGGTTTGGGCTGGTATCATCAAAGATGAGCTTGTGGGGGCCTTTTTGGGTTGAGGATGGAGTCAAGCTCAACTCCCAGTCCTACTGCCAGTTTCTGGAAGACACCTTCTTCAAGCAGTGGTACAGGAAGAAGTCTGCATCCTTCAAGAAAAACATGATTTTCATGCAGGACAATGCTCCATCACACGCGTCCAAGTACTCCACAGCGTGGCTGCAAGAAGGGTATAAAAGAAGAAAATCTAATGACATGGCCTCCTTGTTCACCTGATCTGAACCCCATTGAGAACCTGTGGTCCATCATCAAATGTGAGATTTACAAGGAGGGAAAACAGTACACCTCTCTGAACAGTGTCTGGGAGGCTGTGGTTGCTGCTGCACGCAATGTTGATGGTGAACAGATCAAAACACTGACAGAATCCATGGATGGCAGGCTTTTGAGTGTCCTTGCAAAGAAAGGTGGCTATATTGGTTACTGGTTTGTTTTTGTTTTGTTTTTGAATGTCAGAAATGTATATTTTTGAATGTTGAGATGTTATATTGGTTTCACTGGTAAAATAAATAATTGAAATGGGTATATATTTGTTTTTTGTTAAGTTGCCTAATAATTATGCACAGTAATAGTCACCTGCACACACAGATATCCCCCCTAAAATAGCTAAAACTAAAAACAAACTAAAAACTACTTCCAAAAATATTCAGCTTTGATATTAATGAGTTTTTTGGGTTCATTGAGAACATGGTTGTTGTTCAATAATAAAATTAATCCTCAAAAATACAACTTGCCTAATAATTCTGCACTCCCTGTATATGTATATGAATATATACAGTACATATATAGTTATGTGTTTATATGTGTATATTAACATATTAACACATAATGCATGTGTATATAAGCATATACAAATATATTTAAAGTGAAATCACAGTCACCCATAGATTAGTTCACTTTAACCCCTTAAAACTGCTTTGTCCAGTTATTATTTATAAAAATAAAGATGCTAATATTTTTTTATTTTATACAGGAACCATACACTTTAGGGGACAATTTTTTAATTAACCAGAGGTCCAAACTGATTCAATGTGTACTAAGCGCTACCTCGATCTCGCAGTAGCATTAACCAGCCACTTGTAATGGCTGGCTATTTATCGTGCGCCCGTAAACAACCGGATTTGCCAGTATCGTGTTTAACAATAGCGGACAAATATGATTAAGATAAATATATATCTATACACAAAAAGGTTATAATTTAAGCAAATAAAGATTAAGTTTGTCTTTTCTGTCCACCGTCAACATTTTATTTAATTAGATATTTCATGAGCGTCCACCATTTTTTAAAATGAGTGGAATAAGAAATCACTTGGCATTGCCGGTATAACTTAAATTTCAGTATAATGCAGTTCAATGTTTTGTTACATTTCTGGGTTTTAGGAACAGCTACTCAATCACCAATATAGAAGAAACATATTCTAGGGAGTCCTTTACCTTGATTGTTGCAAGGAAACTTTTATATGATAAAATACAACTATTTAGAATTTAAATTATTCTATGATAATTTTATAAACTGAGATATCAGGTTTAAATGAGTAATATGGCTGCCAGTATGACTAGCACAAAATAACCATCATGCATTTGGCAGTCACAATATATCCAATAATCAAGTATCATTTTTAAAGTATATTATTACTTATACTGAATAACTAAAAAAGGTCATTTCTGGTGTGTAGTTATCTGTACCCAGTTCCTCAGTATTTCTATAAAAACATTTTCCAGTAAGATAATATTTTAAAAACATATAGGCATACTCTTAATTGTCTGACGATATTTAACAAAGTTTCTTAAACAACATATAAATAATGTGATGTATTACCTTGATGATAAAGATGGGTGAACTAAACAGCTGCATATTCTCACAAACAAATATTACACAATATTATGTATCTAGTTGCCACACACAAAATTAAACATGAGATCAGAATAGATATAAAAAAAATCCTAGATTAGCATTTGCTTAACAATAAATTTATTTCAAGCTATACCGATTAAACCAGGGGTCAAACTTACATTATCAGTGTTTTTCTCCTGTTAAGTGTAGTCAGTCCACGGGTCATCCATTACTTATGGGATTATATCTCCTCCCTAACAGGAAGTGCAAGAGGATCACCCAAGCAGAGCTGCTATATAGCTCCTCCCCTCTACGTCATACCCAGTCATTCTCTTGCACCTAACTAGGGCTAGACAGTCTAATTTTCGTGCCTTTCGTAACTTCAAGGCAGGAGCAGCATCAACTTCCTCCGCTCCAAAACAGGAAGGAACTGTTGCTCGCTACAGACAGGGCTGGAAACCTAACCAGTCCTGGAACAAGGGCAAGCAGGCCAGAAAGCCTGCTGCTGCCCCTAAGACAGCATGAAGTGAGGGCCCCTGATCCGGAAACGGATCTAGTGGGGGGCAGACTTTCTCTCTTCGCCCAGGCTTGGGCAAGAGATGTCCAGGATCCCTGGGCGTTAGAGATCATATCTCAGGGATATCTTCTGGACTTCAAAGCTTCTCCTCCAAAAGGGAGATTTCATCTTTCAAGGTTGTCAGCAAACCAGATAAAGAAAGAGGCGTTTCTACGCTGTGTACAAGACCTTTTACTAATGAGAGTGATCCACCCAGTTCTGCGGTCGGAACACGGACAAGGGTTTTACTCAAATCTGTTTGTGGTTCCCAAAAAAGAGGGAACCTTCAGACCAATCTTGGACTTAAAAATCCTAAACAAATTCCTAAGAGTTCCATCGTTCAAAATGGAAACTATTCGGACAATCTTACCTATGATCCAAAAGGGTCAGTACATGACCACAGTGGATTTAAAGGATGCCTACCTTCACATACCGATTCACAAGGATCATTATCGGTACCTAAGGTTTGCCTTCCTAAACAGGCATTACCAGTTTGTAGCTCTTCCCTTCGGGTTAGCTACGGCTCCAAGAATCTTAACAAAGGTTCTGGGCTCTCTTCTGGCGGTACTAAGACCGCGAGGAATTTCGGTAGCTCCGTACCTAGACGACATTCTGATACAAGCGTCAAGTTTCCAGATTGCCAAGTCTCATACAGAGTTGGTTCTGGCATTTCTAAGGTTGCATGGGTGGAAGGTGAACGAAGAAAAGAGTTCTCTATTGCCACTCACAAGAGTTCCCTTCTTGGGGACTCTTATAGATTCTGTAGAAATGAAAATTTACCTGACAGAGGACAGGTTAACAAAACATCTAAATGCTTGCCGTGTCCTTCATTCCATTCAACACCCGTCAGTGGCTCAATGCATGGAGGTAATCGGCTTAATGGTAGCGGCAATGGACATAGTACCTTTTGCACGCCTGCATCTCAGACCACTACAATTGTGCATGCTAAGTCAGTGGAATGGGGATTACTCAGATTTGTCCCCTATGCTGAATCTGGATCAAGAGACCAGAGATTCTCTTCTATGGTGGCTTTCTCGGCCACATCTGTCCAGGGGGGATGCCCTTCAGCAGGCCAGATTGGACGATTGTAACAACAGACGCCAGCCTGCTAGGGTTGGGGCGCTGTCTGGAATTCCCTGAAGGCTCAGGGATCATGGACTCAGGAGGAGAGTCTCCTTCCAATAAACATTCTGGAATTAAGAGCAGTTCTCAATGCCCTTCTGGCTTGGCCTCAGTTAGCAACTCTGAGGTTCATCAGGTTTCAGTCGGACAACATCACGACTGTGGCTTACATCAACCATCAGGGAGGGACAAGGAGTTCCCTAGCGATGATGGAAGTCTCAAAGATAATTCGCTGGGCAGAGTCTCACTCTTGCCACCTGTCAGCGATCCACATCCCAGAACTGGGAGGCGGATTTCCTAAGTCGCCAGACTTTTCATCCGGGGGAGTGGGAACTTCACCCGGAGGTATTTGCCCAACTGCTTCGGCGTTGGGGCAAACCAGATCTGGATCTCATGGCGTCTCGCCAGAACGCCAAGCTTCCTTGTTACGGATCCAGGTCCAGGGACCCGGGAGCAGTTCTGATAGATGCTCTGACAGCACCTTGGGTCTTCAACATGGCTTATGTGTTTCCACCATTCCCGATGCTTCCTCGACTGATTGCCAGGATCAAACAGGAGAGAGCATCGGTGATTCTAATAGCGCCTGCGTGGCCACGCAGGACCTGGTATGCAGATCTAGTGGACATGTCGTCCTGTCCACCATGGTCTCTGCCTCTGAGACAGGACCTTCTGGTTCAGGGTCCTTTCAAACATCCAAATCTAATTTCTCTGAGGCTGACTGCATGGAGATTGAACGCTTGATTCTATCAAAGCGTGGATTCTCGGAATCAGTGATTGATACCTTAATACAGGCTAGGAAACCTGTTACCAGGAAAATTTACCATAAAATATGGCGTAAATACTTGCATTGGTGCGAATCCAAGAGTTACTCATGGAGTAAGGTTAGGATTCCTAGGATATTGTCTTTTCTACAAGAAGGTTTAGAAAAGGGTTTTTTCTGCTAGTTCATTAAAGGGACAGATCTCAGCTCTGTCCATCCTTTTACACAAGCGTCTGTCAGAAGTTCCAGACGTTCAGGCTTTTTGTCAGGCTTTGGCTAGGATTAAGCCTGTGTTTAAAACTGTTGCTCCGCCATGGAGCTTAAACTTAGTTCTTAACGTTTTACAGGGTGTTCCGTTTGAACCCCTTCATTCCATTGATATCAAGCTGTTATCTTGGAAAGTTCTGTTTTTAATGGCTATTTCCTCGGCTCGAAGAGTCTCTGAGTTATCGGCCTTACATTGTGATTCTCCTTATCTGATTTTTCATTCAGACAAGGTAGTTCTGCGTACTAAACCTGGGTTCTTACCTAAGATAGTCACTAACAGGAATATCAATCAAGAGATTGTTGTTCCATCATTGTGCCCTAACCCTTCCTCTAAGAAGGAACAACTTCTACACAATCTGGACGTCGTCCGTGCCCTGAAATTTTATTTGCAGGCAACTAAAGATTTTCGACAAACTTCTTCCCTGTTTGTCGTTTATTCTGGACAAAGGAGAGGTCAAAAGGCTTCGGCTCTCTCCTTCTGGCTTCGTAGCATAATACGTTTAGCCTATGAGACTGCTGGACAGCAGCCTCCTGAAAGAATTACAGCTCATTCTACCAGAGCTGTGGCTTCCACTTGGGCCTTTAAAAATGAGGCCTCTGTTGAACAGATTTGCAAGGCTGCAACTTGGTCTTCACTTCACACCTTTTCAAAATTTTACAAATTTGACACTTTTGCTTCTTCGGAGGCTGTTTTTGGGAGAAAGGTTCTTCAGGCAGTGGTTCCTTCCGTGTAAAGGTCCTGCCTGTCCCTCCCGTCATCCGTGTACTTTTAGCCTTTGGTATTGGTATCCCATAAGTAATGGATGACCCGTGGACTGACTACACTTAACAGGAGAAAACATAATTTATGCTTACCTGATAAATTCCTTTCTCCTGTAGTGTAGTCAGTCCACGGCCCGCCCTGTTTTTACGGCAGGTCTAAATTTTAAATTAAATTCAGTCACCACTGCACCCTATAGTTTCTCCTTTCTCGTTTGGTTTCGGTCGAATGACTGGGTATGACGTAGAGGGGAGGAGCTATATAGCAGCTCTGCTTGGGTGATCCTCTTGCACTTCCTGTTAGGGAGGAGATATAATCCCATAAGTAATGGATGACCCGTGGACTGACTACACTACAGGAGAAAGGAATTTATCAGGTAAGCATAAATTATGTTTTTTCCCTAACAGAAATATAAATATATTATTGAAGTTTATAAGTAAATATGTCATCATTTATTACATTCTTATTTTAATTATCATTTGAAGAAAGGTATGTGATTGAATCTTATGTAACAAATATATTTAAAGGGACAGTCTAGTCCAAAAAAACTTTCATGCTTCAAATAGGGCATGTAATTTTAAACAACTTTACAATTTACTTTTATCACCAATTTTGCGTTGTTCTCTTGGTATTCTTAGTTGAAAGCTAAACCTAGGAGGTTCATATGCTAATTTCTTAGACCTCTAATCTAAATGCATTTTGATAGTTTTTCACCACTAGAGGGCATTAGTTCACGTGTTTCCTATAGATATCATTGAGCTCCTGCACGTGAATTTACCATGGAGACAGCTCTGATTGGCTAAAATGCAAGTCTGTCAAAAGAACTGAAATAATGGGGCAGTCTGCTGAGGCTTAGATACAAGGTAATTACAGAGGTAAAACGTGTATAATTATAACTGTTTTGGTTATGCAAAAACTGGGGACTTTAAAGTCAGTAAACAGGGTTTTTTTCAGCTGCTAAATCTTTTATATTTGTGAATTTTGTATGTAGTAGGATTGGCACTGAAATCATTTAGAGTATGGATCGTGGATATAGGTAAGGATTAAGTTTCGGCTATATAGGAACACACCCATCAAGAGTGGTTGCCTAATCTGTTGATTTACTAGCAGTTGTAATTTTTGTAGACACACCCTTGATGTTTTTTTTGGTTTTTTTTACAATGCAGTGTTCTTTACAATTGCATGGTCAACCCTATCATACGATTGGGCTAATTGACACCCCCTGCTAGTGGCCGATTGGCCGTGAATCTGCAGGGGGCGGCACTGCACAAGCAGTTCAACAGTAAAGTCCAAAAGTAAAGATTGTGCATGCGCTGGTTAGTGCCTGTATTACAAGTTAAAATTAATAAACTTAAATATTCTTCATATAAAGTGCTTTTCAAATTATAGGTATAACAACCTTATAAAGTGCAAACCCTTATAGAAAATATTCCTTCAATACTATAAGAAAAAGAGAGAATAGGACCTACAACTGTTAGATAGTCCTATAAAAAGACTGGGAATACAGCACTCCTTTTAAATGTCAATAAAAACTTTTCATTTTATTAATACAGTTCTATACTCCTGAACTGAGACAAAGTAAGCATAAGCAGGTGTAGTAAAAAGAATCATCATATTATATACAAAACTCAACAACACCCAAAGCAGCCATTCTAAATGCAAGCACAGACCTCCTATATGCTTTCAAGCACTGGAAATCACAAACCTAAGTCAACAACAACTAGAGAGCATACTAAATGGTATTGTAGATC